>NW_006921621.1:14359553-14379554 GCF_000298275.1 Orycteropus afer afer
AAAAAAAAAAAAAAAAAAAACCTGAATGCCTGGAGTTGAAGTCTAGAAATCTGCTTTACTTCCTTATTTTTACCTCAGATGCAGAGATGGAATTAATTATATTCCTCAGTCCACAGTATATTATCATCATTGGTCTAGTCAAAACCCCTTCTAATGTTATTTTTTATCTTTTTCTCCTTCATCTTAATCTCCACTCTCATTTCCCATTACCCCTATCCCTTTGCCCCACACCTGGACCCTCATTCTATATAGATCTTGTTTGATATATAGGTCTTGAAATAGGCATCTTCTTTGTATGGTGGGTGGTAGATGTTTTCTGTATGTTTTGCAATTTATATAAGTGATGTTATGTAGTGACTCCTTCTGTTTCTTACTTTTTGCATTCAACATTGTTTTTAAGATCTATGCATCCTATGTATGTACACCTGCCTTAGTGTTTCTAACTACCTTGGCAGGAAGCCACACATTTTACTTATCCTTCATCCTGGGATGGACATTTAGGTTGTCTCCATGTCTCTACTACTCCAAATTTTGCTGCCATGAGCATCCTTGTCCATGTCCTCTTTCTATCTTGTGTAAACATTTTTCTAAGCCATTTGTGGGGTTCTGGAATACAGAATGTACACATACTCATTGTTGTTGAGTGCCATTGACTCATTTCTGACTCATGAAGACCCCAGGTGACAGAATGGAACTGTCCCATAGGGTTTTCTAGGTTCTGATCTTTATGGGAGGAGACTGCCTGGTTTTTCTCCTATGGACCCACTGCATGGGTTCAAGCTGCCAACCCTTTGGCTAATAGCCAAGTGCTTAACCACTATGCTACCAGAGAGTTTTGTTAAATACAGCCAGAATTATTCTTAGAATTTGGGTACTCGTTTATTTTCTCACCTGCAGAACACAAGAGTTCCACCTCCCACAGCAGGCATGATCCATCTTTCTAATTTGCACCATTCTATTGGGTGTAGAGAGGTATACTATATGTCCATCTGATGACTAGTAAATTTGTTCATTTCTTCATATACTTGTTATCAATAAGCACTTCCTCCTATTAATATCTTTTGACCATTTTTTATCTTGGGTTCTCCCCCCCCCTTTTTTTAAAGTTTATTTACTGAATTTCCTTGATTGTTCTATTAATCTCTGCTAGGTTTTGAAGTTGAAAATATCTTCTCTCTTAGTGATCAACATGGTGGCATTGAGGAAGAGGAAGACATAGAGAGGTACATGGGAGATACAGACAACAAAGATGATCCCTTTTGCACATACAGTACTGCATTGTCAGTGAAGGCAAACATGGGTATATGGGTGGATAGATGGGCGGACAGGCTGAATTATTAGGTATGTCTATGAAGTGAGGAGTGTACCCAAGACCATATATAGGGTTGGCAGACAATGGTCCTATAAATATATTTGTATGATCTGAATTCCCAGGTGTATAGTAGAGCTGACAAAGGACAAGGTTGTAGTCACTGCTTGGTCACAGCCAGCTACCCAGAGGGACTGAGTAGTTGAACCTGTGGGCTTGGGACCATAGTCACAGGGGACATCAAGTTCAATTGGCATAACATACTACACAAAGCATTGTTCTACCTACTAATTTGGTGAGTAATGACTGGGATCTTAAAAGCATGCAAGCCGCCATCTAGATGCAATGATGGGTCTCTCCTTGTCCAGAGCAAAGAAGAATGAAGAAAACCAAAGATTCCTGGAAGAAATTAGTCCTAGCAACTGGTACACCATGCAATCTGCAGTCTATATGACTATGAGACCAGAAGAACTAGATGGTGCCAGTTACCACTGTCAACCACTTGGAGGGAGATCCATGTAGGAGATCCTGGATAGAGAGGGAGAACAATGTGGAACAAAACTCAAAAGAATTTGGGGAAAAAAAGAGGGGACCAGGTTTGCTGGTCTGATAGAGCCTGGTGGAACTATGGCCACTGAGACTATGGCCCCTAGCTGCCCTTCAGGTCTGGAATTGAACCTACACACCTGTGGCTTCTAGCCAAGCAAAAGACAGGTGTAGGAGTTGAACATTTACCTGAAGTAAATACACTCCTTGGAGAGAACAATCATGGGAGAAAGAAGGGCTGCTTATGCACAGGGAGACAGCTCAGGGGGCAGGGGTGCATGGAGGGATGGACACAGGGAAGAGGTGACTTTCGGGAGGAAGTGGGAGGGAAGGTGTTGCATTGTAATGAATTGTGGTCAATGTCATGAGACAAAGTGCATGTGAACTGCTGTATGGAAAGTGAATTCGCTCTGTAAATTTTCACCCAAATCACAATAAAAAAAGAGAAAGAAATAAAAAGAAAATATCTTCTCTCAGTCTGAGAATCTTCCATCTTAGCAGGTGTTTTAAGAATCAGCCAGGTTTGGGAAGTACTAGAGTTGATAGAAGTCCCTGGGTGATGCACACAGTTTGCACACAACTACTAACCTAAAGATTGGTGGTAGAACACACCCAGTGATACCATAGAAGAAAAGGCTGGTGATCTGCTTCCATAAAGATTAAACCAAGAAAACCCTGGGGAGCACAGTTCCACTCTGTAGCACACTTGTGACTCATGGCAACTGGTTTGGTTTTTCTGCTTAAGATTGATAGATATCTCCTGAGATCATTTCTAATTCTACCACTTTGTGATTGATTTTAAGATTCATGAACTTTCTGAAGCATTTTCTTGACACCTCTATGGGGAAACATAGCCATCAGGAGGGCCAAGGGCAAGTCACAATGAATGTGGAGGTGAGGCTAAGGCATCCTTCACAATTTGACCATCTCCAGCAGAGTCTTGTGTTGTGAAGATGTTTGTGTGAACTGCCACAGCCAAGTTTGAGAGATCCTCCTGGGGTGGGTGGGTGACAGTTCATTTGGAGGAACTATAGAACATCTCATTGTATGTTAACCATCTACAGAAATTTTCTCAGAAATAGAAGCTTAGCACTTTTATCTCTGTGGCAGTTATAAATTCCAACTGCAAATTTTTTGACACTCCTCCCACTGAGAGATGGGATCTATGTTTCCTTCCTTTGAATATGGGATGACTCCTTGGAAGGAAGGCTGGGCAATCTACTTCTGTAGTGATACTGCCTCGGCAACCCAAGGAGGGGTCACTGTGAGTCAGGTCTGACTCGACAGCACATAGCAACAACAATTTGCTTATGACCAGTAGAATTCAGCAGAAATGATGCTATGTGAATTCTAGACTACGTCAGAAAAGGCCATACATCTTCTGCTTGGCTCTCTTGGGACATTTCTTTAGGCAAAGTCAACTATTATGTAAGAAATCATACTACCCTGAGATTGCCATGCTGGAGAGGTATTCTGGTCAAAAGCACTAGCTGAGCTACCAGCCAATAACCAGCACCAACTGCCAGCCATATGAGGTGCTGTCTTGGATGTGCAATCCTAGCTAACATCAGACGGAAACTGCATGAGAGACCCTAAATGAGAACTGCCCAGATGAGCCCTTCCTAAATTCCTAACTCACAAAATCATGACAAAAATGAAATGGTTGTTGTTGACACCAGTAAACCAGTTGCTCTTGAGTCAATTATGACTCATGGCGACCCTGTGTGTTTCACAGTAGAACTGCCCTCCATAGGGTTTACAATGGATGTGACCTTTTAGAAATATGTTGCCAGGACTTCCTTCTGAGGTGCTCATGGGTGATTTGAACTGCCAGTCTTTCAGTTACTAGCTGAGTGCTTAACCATTTGCACCACCATGGACTCTTATCACCAAGTTCTAAGGTAATTTGTTATGCAGCAGTAGTAACCACAATAGTCTCTTCAAACATAGTAAATGGTGTTGTCGTTAAGTTGGTTATGACTCATAGTGACCCCATGTGACAGAGTAGAACTGCCCCACAGGGTTTTCCAGGCTGTGATCTTTATAGGAGCAGATTACCATGTTTTTCTCCTGTGGAACAGCTGGTGGATTTGAACTGCCGACCGTTAGATTAGCAGCCAAGAACCTAACTCTTACACCATCAGGGCTCCTTAAAGTAAGCATTAAAAAAAAAAAAAAAAAAAATTGTCATTCAAGTTGATTCTGGCTTCTAGCGACCGCCATTGAGTTTCCAAGGTGGTAAATGTTTACAGAAGTACATTGCCCCATCTTCCTTCCATTGAGCCCTGGTGGGGTTTAACCCATCAACCTTCTGGTTAGCTGTCAGATGCCTTAGGCACTGCACAACCAGGGGTGCTTTACAGCAAGCACAGTAATTTTAAATCTTCGCTTGATAATGCTAATATATGTAGCCATTATGGATCTGTTTCTATTATTCGTTGTTTCTGATGGTTTCACATTTTGTTATCTGATTCTTCATGTGTGGGGTTATTTTTTATTAGGTGATGAACATTTTATTTATAGAAGTGTTTATGGAAATAATTTGAAACCTAGAATAATGTTATCTTCTTCCTTTGGAGAGGATTCACTGGAGAGGAAGGAAGGTACTAATAACCTAAGATTTTTAACAATTGAGTGATTGAAAACTTAGCTATCTACTTATGGTTTATCCTTAACTCCTAGAGTGTAGCCCTTCTGGGGTCCCTGCCCAAAAAGAAGTTCACTAAGTCCCACCCCTTGGTGGCCCGAAATTCTAATCTGTATCCATATCCTCCTAGCCCCACAAGGCTACCAAAAGAGCTGTTCAGCTTCTCAGACTTTAGTAGTTGACCACGACTGAATGGGAAAAACTCTCAGGGAAATGTCACCCCAAACACCACTCTTACCTCCCTATGTCTCACTAATGGCCCAGAAATTCTTCACTATCTTGTTAGCTCTCTGATGCCTTCAAGCAGATTTTTAAAATATTTTGTCCAGCTATTCTGATTGTCCTCAATGGAGCTTTAGTCCAAATCACCCAGTCTGCCATTATTAACTTAATTCTTCAAATGGTAAAAACATAAAGCAAAATAAAATTAGGTTCTTTGAAAGTCCTTGTAAAAATGTAACACAAGCTCTCAAACCTTCTGAAACAGAAATTGACCGTAATCCAATTTTTCACTGAAGACACCAGGTCCCCGTTTAGAATAGGCCTTACTGCAAGTGAAACACAGTGATGCCCTTAGGAACCGGGTTACACCGTTTGCTTTGCCCCTATCCTGAATGACTGCAGTAATTTTTGTTGTTGTTGTTCTTGGTTCTATTTTTAGTACTTTGTATCTTCCCTACCTATACATTTTGCTGTCAATGAGCATATCTGTAAAAGCCTTTCCCATTCTGATTTTATTCTTTCAGTACATATTTAAATTAGATAAACAAGCATGCTAAATAAAATAGAGTGTAAAGTAGGCTGAATTTAAGTAGGGAAAAAAATCTATGAGTGAGATTCTAAAGTTTTATTGTCAGATGTGGAAGCATCTTTGATTTCAGTTCTTGTTCTCGGGAGAGCAGAGGTTTCCAAGCACATGCATCTGGATAAGTGCTGCGCTTGCCCTAAGATGCTCGCACTGGAAGCAAAGCCTCTGGGGGCATGAGCAGTATCCTGAGGAAGCTCAGGGACTTTGGCCAATCCTCAATCTCCCTCTTTGTGTTTCCCAGGCCCCACCCTGTCTCCTGGCCAAGGAGATTCCAGAAATCCTGGCAGAGAACGCGGTTCCCTGCTGCCCTGCGGAGATGACCACTTCATCCAGAGTGGAGAGAGGAAGGAGGAGAACAGTGAAAAGAAAGGTCCTCTTTCAGGCTTAAGAAGATGTAGAGTGGCCACCTCACGGCCTGCCAAGAGCTGACTCACCGGGCTGGGACGAGGCACTACAGGTGCACTCAGGCCTGCAGACAATAGGCGCCTGTTGCAAACAGCCCCACACCCCAAATAGACCACTGGGGTCAGGCAGAGGCAGCCCCTGAGGTAGCATGGGGGCTGGAAAGGTGGCAGGAGAGGGCTCAGCCGGTGAAGCAGCCGTTCTACAGCTTTCCAGGGCTTGACTCTGAGCACTCACAACTGTGGGGACCCTGTGAATTCATGGTCGGGAGAGAGGAGCACTGGATCAGGAGAGCTAGAGGCCTGGGGCAGCCTTTAATATGGTCCTCCTCTTCCAGCCCTAAAGTTCTGGTTCAAACTTCTGCTAGTTGCTCCATGATGATGGGGAAGGCACACACCCTTTCCCAGTCTTATTTTACTCATCTTGGGGTAAAAATGGAAGAAAATCCAAAATGGTCAGGGAGCTTTGGGTCTGAAAGTGTTCTCAGCCAGAAACAATAATAGTTGAAAGGTTGGTGGTTTGAACTCACCTAGAGGTGTTTTGGAAGACAAACCTGACAATCTGCTTCTGACAGGTGACAGCCTTAAAAACCCTATGGAGCAGTTCTACTCTGTACACATGGGGTTGACATGAGTCAGAATCGACTCAGAGGGCAACAAACAACATTATGTATGAAGCACTTACTCTATGCAGGCACCCCACTGAGCCCATCACCTGCAGTATCTGTTGAAATCTCTACCACTCTACGAAACAGGTGCCAATATTGGTCCCATTTTACAGATGAGAAAACGAAGGCACAGTTGGCCCCAAAGTGCAGAGCTGAGAGCTAGATTTCAAAGCAGAGCTGTGTGAGTCTGGAGCCCACGCTAACCCCCATGTCATATAGCCACCCAAGTAGAGCAGGACCCAGCATCCATGTCCTGGCAAGTGCAAGCCCTGCTCTGGGCATCTGGCAAAGGCAACAGAGTGAAATGATCAGGAAGCTTCCTGGAGAGGGGAGATTAAGCAGCTCCTGGCATGGAAGTAGACATTGTAGGAGGGGAAAAGGGTTGGTGGTTGAGAATTGAGATTCTTAGAGGACTCTTGCATTTGGTAGATTGGTGGTGAGAAGTGGAAGAATGGGGAGGAAGCTTTGATTCTACCCATCTTCAGCCCTGGAGGAGTCACCTGGGAGCTAGAAGCCAAGGCAGGCTGTTCACTGCTCTGTCCATTGGTAGCTGTGTGGAGTTGAGCAAGTTTCAGAGACTCCCTATGCCTCAGGTTTCTCATCTGTAAAATGGAAATTATAATATCAACTTTGTGAGGTTCTAATCATAAGAAAATCTGATTAAATGCCATGATACATGTAGCATGCTTAGCACAGTGCTAGTACCCTCTTCACTTGTGCCTTCTCTTCACCGGACTGAGAAGGCTTCACTTTTCTTCCCACACTGGGAGTCAGAGGCTTCCTTTGCCTAGTATTGATGTCTCTAACCTCCTCTGCAGCCCAAGCCACCATTCCTCATCAGAGTTAATTCCTGAGCAGGCCCAGCTCCTTCTTACCTGTGTCTCCTCTCCTGTCCTGTATCCTGTGAGGCCTAATGCAGCCTGTGCTCCGACTCTTTTGCCAGGAGACCCCAGCCTGGGACATCCCCAGAGCTCTTTCTCTGGATGTCAGGAAACCAAAAACAAAACAAAACAAGAAAACCAAACTCAATGCCGTCAAGTCAGATTCAACTCATAGCAACCCCTCCTTGGTTTTCCGGAAGTAGATTGCCCAACTTTCCTTCCTAAGAGTGGCTGGTGGGTTTGAACCTCCAGTCTTCTGGTTAGCAGTCAAGCGCCTTAAGCACTACACCATCAGAGCCCCTAGATGGCAGGAGGTGAGGGTAAGGTGAAGTGTAAATGCCCCAGAGTTGGATGTCTGGAGACTTGAGTTCAAGGCTGGCTTCATCTCACTTAATGATTGGGTGAGACACAGCCCTCTTTGAGTTTTCATATCTGTAAAGCAAGGCTGTGTTAGGGCCCACTCACATGAGGGGCCTCTAGGGTGAGCTAAAATGGGGCAGCCCTCCTGGGGAAGGAGGTCAAGTCAGACAGGCCAGGAGGGAGAGAGAGCCACTTCCCCCGCTCTGTCCAGTTCCCTCCCTCCTCTTTTTGCCATCCATCTCTCTCTCTCCCCTTGTCTAAAGGCCTCCTGGGGTCCCCTGCCTGTGGAAAAAAAATGTTTGCCCTCCCTTGGTGGAGGATAGGGCCTTGATAAGGAATTAGATGAGCAAATCCAGCCTGCATGTTAATCCTTCTCTGCTCTGAGCCGCCAGGGAGGTGGCCAGAGTGAGGCTCGTCTGGGACCAGTCATGTCTAGACCAGCGCTATCAAGGCGGCGGACCATCAGTCAATTAGTCCGAAGGAAACCAGGGCTGGCTCCTGAGGGCTCTGGGCTGCATCCCCCAGGGAGCAATTCCAGTGAGCAGGCATAGCCATGGGGCCATGTGCAGAGCCCATAGGATACCCAGAGGGGGATCTTCCTGTCTGTCATATACAAGAAAGGGGACAGTAGAGTAGGGCCCTGCACGGAATATCTCAACCTGGCCTCCTGGGCATGAGTCCTGTAACAACAACAGGGGCTTGGCACAAAGCCACTGCCCGGTAGCCATTAGCTGCCCTCATTGTTGGTATTCCCGTCGTTGCTTCTATGTGCATTGAGCATCTAGTATGAGACATTAATCTCTATGAAGTCATACTTCTGAAATTCTGTTTTAAGGATGGGGAAAAACTGAGTGGAGATTCAAACCTAGGTCTTTGTATTACCAAAACCTGATCTTTCTCAAATATTACCCTTTGCTATGCTTGTGCCACCCTGGGTCATCTGGGACACTTGTTAAAATGCAGATTTCCTAACCACCCGAGGTCTTGACTGTCAAGATTTTGGAGATAGAAGAGCAAGGGAGTCAATCCCAGGAATCTGTATTTTATGAACTCCCTGGCCTTTCTACCCCAACCATAATAGCTGACTTGGATGCAGCTGGTCTGTGGATCTGACTCTGAGAAACTCAGACATGTGAGACCTAAGGTAGAAGGTGTGAAAAGGCATCACCACATGTTCCACCTTCCCCTCACCCAGTGTACTCTTGAAGCCATCCTGGTGAGAGGAATCCTACTCCTTTGGGATGGAAGTTCCTTTCAGCCACTTCCCTCTCTCATCCACTGAAGAAAACTAAGTCTCTGTGTCCTCCCTTCAGATATATGTAATGTGTGAGTGTGAGGTGTGGTGCGGTGGGGGTGGGGGGCAACATCCCTGGCTGAGGGCCCTGGTGTCCCCTGCTCCACAGCCAGGCAGCCTTGGCCTCTTAAATCCTTTCTCTGAGTCTGTGATGGGAAGGCCCCAGTGGGGCCCTGGACTGCTCTAAGACCACCCAGATCCAGGGAGAAGGGTGTGACCCTCTGGCCTCCGATTCCCACACTTGGGCCACCAGCGCCCATGGGCTGGCTCAGTCCAGGTCTGTTTCTCATCAGGCTCTCTGGGTCTTGAGGAAACCGAGGTTTGAAGCTGGCCGTGGCTTTGAGGTTTGGAAGGGAGAGGAGGCCAAATCCTTGAGTTCTGAGGCCTCAGCACTCACAGGCCAACACAGGCTCCCAAGGGCTCACACACTCAAGTGAGAATCGGCAGGCACAGCAAGACCCCATGCAAATACTCACATGTTCCCTGAACCTCGGGTGAGGCCCGGGTTACAGACCTTGGTACCCCAGGGAGGAGGAAGGCCTGATCTGAGAAGCCTTCACCATGACTGGCTCCAGCTTCTCCCAGCTCCATCTCTTCCTCCTGGGCTGCTTGACTTTCAGGTGGGGGGTGGTAGGGGTGAGGGTGATAGTGGTGGTGGTGGTGGTGCAGTTCATAGAGCATTGGAAATGGAAGGTTATCCTTTCCTCCTTGCCCTAGAGGGACTCCTAGGCTGATGGGAAAGGCTCACCAGGTGTGAGGAACTTCCATGAGACCCTGAATCATCATCCCTACATAGTGATGAACGAGACCTGGTGCCCTGAGAGGATTCACCTAGCTGCTAGGTGGGGCCAGACAGACACAGATCAGAACTGAGGGCTCCTGCTCTCAGCTTCAGACCTGAACTGACCCCTCTGGGCCCTGAGAGGCATCTCTACTCTATTTAACCTCAGAGACACAGGCTGACTCAGAATTGGGTGGGGGCTGGGTGGGCTAGAGGGTGTGTAGGGAACAGTCCAATAATTAGGCAGTGAAGCAATCAGGAGTAGTTTAAGAGCTTGGTTTGTATTCAGGTCTGATCTTCACTAGCCGAAACCTCTGGAGAATTATTTAACATCAAAATGTTCTAGTTCCACCCTCAGTGAAATGGGGAGGATAATAGCATTGCCTGGTAGGATCGTTACTAGAAGTAAATGAGGGACAATGTGGCATAGTGCCTAAGGCATTTGACTGCTAACCAGAAGGCTGGTGGTTCAAACCCACCAACCACTCCTCAGAAGGAAGGTTAGACAATCTACTTCCATAGTGATACCACTTCAGAAACCCAAGGAGGGGTCACTATGAGTTGGATCCATATGGTTGCCTTTTTCTTTTTTGTTGTGTCAATCTATCTCACTTAGGGGCTTCCACGTTTTTGCTAACCCTCTACTTTACCAAGTATGATGTACTACTTCTCCAGGGATTGGTCCCTCCTGATAACATGTCCAAAGTAAGTGAGAAAAAGTTTCATCATCTTTGCTTCTAAGGAGTATTCTGGCTGTACTTCTTCCAAGAAAGACTTCTTCCGGCAGTCCATGATATATCAATATTCTTCACCAACACCATCACTCAAAGGCATTAATTCTTCTTCAGTCTTCCTTACTCATTACTCAGCTTTCACATGCAGATGAGATGACTGAAAATATAATGGCTTAGGTCATGGTAGTCACTGTCTTCTAAATGACATCTTTGCTTTTGAACACTTTCCAAACCAAAAAAACCAAACTCACTGCTGTGGAGTCAGATGCGAATCATAGCAACCCCTCCTTAGGTTTCTGAGGTGGTATTACTACGGATGGAAGGAAGGTTGAGCAATCTACTTCCGTAGTGATACCGCCTCGGAAACCCAAGGAGGGGTTGCTATGAGTCACATCCGACTCCACAGCCGTGAGTTTGATTTTTTTTTTTTTTAAATCACTACGTAAGTAGATTGCCCAATCTTCCTTCCAAGGAGTGGCTGGTGGGTTTGAACCACCAGCCTTCTGGTTAGCAGTCAGTTAGAAGTCAAATGTCTTAGGCACTATGCCACCAGAGCTTAGAGGTCTCTTGCCGCTGATTTGCCCAATGAAACACATCATTTGGTTTCTTGACTGCAGTTTCCAGGGGTACTGACTGTGGATCCAAGTAAAATGAAGTCCTTGACAATTTCAATATTTTCTCCATTTATCATGATATTGCTTATTGGTCTAGTTGTGAGGATTTTTATTTTCTTTATGTCGAAATGTAGTCCAGTCTGAAGTCTGTAGTCTTTAATCTTTGTCAGTAAGTGCTTCAAGTCCTCTTCACTTTCAACAAGCAAAGTTGTGTTATCTCCATATGGCAGGTTGTTAATGAATCTTCCTCCAACCCTGATGCCACCTTCTTGGATTATGTGCTCAGCATGCAGATTAGATAAATATGGTGAAAGGATACAACCCTGATGCACACCTTTTCTGATTTTAAATCAGAGCTTCGAACCAGTTCATTCCAGTTTGACCCTCTGCTGAGAATTTGCCTTTACACCTCAGATATACTCAGGGACAGATTACCCAGTAAGCAAGGTAAGCACATGCCTAGGCCATCAGCAAAACAGGGGCATCAACAACCATCATATGACAAGCAAATGAAATTATTTCCAGCTGCCTTGTAAGTACTATTTCTTTTGACTATCTCAGACCTGAAGAACAAAATTCATGTTTCAAATCAATTTTTTTAATTTACTAATTTCCAAACATAAATGTTTGTGTTAATGTCCAAATTGAATGTAAGTTTTATTTGATAACTTCTTTTAGAAATTTTATTTATTTTCAATTATTCAGATTTATTTACTACAACAGAACAAAATTTTTAAATGGACATAATTTTATATCCAGGTAAAATGAAACAACAATAACTAAATGGAGCACAAACAAGAAAGCTCAAAGGAGATAAAAAGAAAAGGATTTGTGAAATCTTTAAGACAATTCCAAAATTAACTTCCTTTTTAAACTGTAATGAATTAGAAGAGACTTTTTCCATTGAGTGCTTGAGCTTAATGGGTGCAAATCATTGTATTAGTACTGCTAGTGCTGGAATTACTAATAGCAACATGAATATAACAGAATTTGCTCCTAATTCTGCATCCATTCCTCGCTATAGTAAAATACAAAAAATAATTGTGTGGTGGTGTTGTTGTTAGGTGCTATTGAGTCATCTGCGATTGATAGCAACTCTATGCACAGAAGAATGAAACACTGCCCAGTCTTGTGCCAGCCTCACAATCTCTGCTATACCTGAGTCCATCATTGCAGCCACTGTGTCTATCCATCTCGTTGAGGGCCTTCCCCTTCTTCTTTGACCCTCCACTTTACCAAGCATGATATCCTTCACCAGGGAACGGTTTCTTCTGACAACATGACCAAAGTAGGTGAGATGAAGTCTGGCCATTCTCACTTCCAAGGAGCATTCCAGCTGCACTTCTTCCAGGAATGGGAATGTTAGTCCTTTTAGCAGACCGTGATACTCTTAACATTCTTCTCCAACACCACAACTCAAAAGCATCAACTCTTCTCTGGTCTTCCTTATTCATTGTCCAGCTTTCACATGCTCAAAAGGCAACTGAAAATACCATGGCTTGGGATAAGCTCACCATAGTCTTCAAGGAGACATCTTTGCTCTGCAGCACTTGAAAGAGGTCTTTTGTAGCAGATTTTCCCAATGCAATATGTCATCTGATGTCTTGACTGCTGCGTCCATTGGTGTTGATTGTAGAACCAAGTAATATGAAGTCCTTGACAACTTCAATCTTTCCACCATTTATTGTGAAGCTGTTTATTGGATCAGTTGTGAAGATTTTTGTTTTCTTTAGATTGAGGTGTAATACATACTGCAGACTGTAGTCTTTAATCTTCATCAGTAAGTGCTTCAAGTCATCCTCACTTGCAGCAAGCAAAGTTGTGTCATCTGTGTATTGCAGGTTATTAATGAGTCCTCCTCTAATCCTGATGCCACGTTCTTCTTCATATAATCCAGCTTCTTGGATTATTTGCTCAGCATACAAGTTGAATAAGTATGGTGAGAGGATGCAAGCTTGACACACTCCCTTCTTGACTTTGAACTATGCAGTAACCCCTAGTTCTGTTCGAATGATGGTTCCTGATCTATGTACAGGTTCCTCATGAGTACAATCAAGTGTTCTGGAATTCCCATTCTTCTCAATGTTATCCATGATTCGTTATGATCCACACAATCAAATGCTTTTGAATAGTCAATAAAACACAAATAAACATCTTTCTAGTATTCTTTGCTTTCAGCTAAGATCTATCTGACATCAGCAATGATATCCCTCATTCCATGTCCTCTTCTGAATCCAGCTTGCATTTCTGGAAGCTCTCTGTCAGTATATTGCTGCAACTGTTTTTGAATTATCTTCAGTAAGATTTTACTTGCATGTGATATTAATGATATTGTTTGATAATTTCCACATTCTGTGGGATCACCTTTCTTTGGAATGGGTGCAAATATGGATCTCTTCCAGTCAGTTGACCAGGCAGCTGTTTTCAAAATCTCTTGGCAAAGTCAAGTGAGTGCCTCCAGCGCAACATCTATTTGTTGAAACTTCTCAATGAGTATTCCGTCAATTCCTGGAGTCTTGTTCTTTGGCAATTCCTTCAATGCAACTTCTTCCTTCAATACCATTGATTCTTGATCATATGCCACCTTCTGAAATGGATGAACAGTGACCAATTCTTTTTGGTATTCTTTTTTGGACTGTGCATTTCTTCCTTCTTCTTTTGATGTTTCCTGCATCATTCAATATTTTTCCCATAGAATCTTTCAGTATTGGAACTCGAGGCTTGAATTTTTCCTCAGTTCTTTCAGCTTGAGAAATGGCAAATGTGTTCTTTCCTTTTGGTTTTCTAACTCCAGGTCTTTGCACATTTCATTATAGTAATATATCATTATATATCATTATATCGCTTTGTCTTCTCGAGCTGCTCTTTGAAATGTTCTGTTCAGCCCTTTTATCTTGTCATTTCTTCCATTTACTTTAGCTACTCTCCGTTCAAGGGCAAGTTTCAGAGTCTCTTCTGACATCCATTTTGGTCTTTTCTTCTTTTTTGTCTTTTAATGACCTCTTGCTTTCTTCATGGATGATGTTCTTGATGTCATCCTACAATTCCTCTGGTTTTCAGTCATTGGTGTTCAGTGTATCAAATCTGTTATTTAAATTGTCTCTAAATTCAGGAGGGACATTATCAAGGTCATATTCTGGCTCTTGTGAACTTGTTTTAATTGTCTTCAACTTCAACTTGAATGTGCATATAAAGTTAATGGTCTGTTCCACAATCATTTGGCCTTGTTTTGGCCGAAGATATTGAACTTCTCCTTTGCCACAGATGTAGTCAATCTGATTCCTGTGTATTCCGTCTGGGAAAGTCCACATGTATAGCCATCGTTTATGTTGTTGAAAAAAGGTATTTGCAATGAATAAGTTGTTGGTCTTGCAAAATTCTATCATATGCTCTCCAGCATCATTTCTATCACCAAGACCATATCTTCCAACTACCAGTAACTCTTCTTTGTTTCCAACTTTTACATTCCAGTCACCAGTGATAATCAACACATCCTGATAGCATGTTCAGTCAATTGCAGACTGCAGAAGTTGGTAGAAATCTTCAATTTCCATGTCTTTGGCTTTGGTGGTTGGTGCATAGATTTGAATAATAGTAGTATTAACTGGTGTTCCTTGTAGGCATATGGTTATTATCTTATTACTGACAGCTTTGTAGTTCAGGATAGATATTGAAACAATCTTTGTGACAATGAATGCCACACCATTCCTCTTCAATTTGTCACTCCTGGCATAGTAGATCATAATGCTTGTCTGATTCAAAATGGCCCAAAGTGGTCCATTTCAGCTCACTAATGCCTAGGATATCAATCTTTGTGGGTTCCATTTCATTTTTGACAACTTGCAGTTTTTCTAAATTCATACTTTGTACGTTCCATGTTCCAATTATTGATGGATGTTTGCATCTCTTTCTACTCATTTTGAGCCGTGCCACATCAGCCAATGGAGGTCCCAAAAGCTTTACTCTATCGTGTCATTAAGATCATCTCTGGTGGAGTTGGCTCTTCCCCAGTCAAATCTTGAGTGCCTCTTGACCTGATGGGCTTATCTTCCAGCACTATATCGGACAATGTTTCAGGGCTAGTTTTCCAGTAATATATCAGATGGTATTTCATTGCTATTCATAAAGTTTTCACTGGCCAATTGTTTGAGAAGTGGATGGTTTCTTCCTTCTAAATCTGTCTTAGCGCAGAAGCTCTGCTGAAACCTGTCCACCATGAGTACCCTGCTGGCATTTTGCAACACATGGCATAGCCTCCGGCCTCACAGCAACACGTAAGCTACCACAGGACAACAAACTGACAGACAAGTTCATCTCCCCCTTAGTTGCTCCTAACCCTTTTGTGATGGCCTACTTCAGGCCCCAGCCTTAAAATAGAGCTGACCCCATGTGAAAAGCAGCCCCCGAGCCCCAGGCCTGCCTACTTTGGATACAAATCATTGTATCAGTACTTCTAGCAATATAATTATAACGGAATTTGTTCCAAATTCTGCATCCATTCCTTGTTGTAGTAAAAAATAAAAAATAATTGTGTAGAATATGAAATTGTTTTAGAATCTGAAATTGTTACATCTGCTGACCATATTAATAACAGAAATACAGACTGTACTTTGTGGAATAATTTTATTTCTAATGATGTAAATTATTGGATCAAAAAAGGGCCAACTGATTATCAACATCACAGTGGACAATTTGAAAATTCATGTCAAAAATCCCCCAGTGGTAAACAAAGTTCTGTAGCCATTGTGTATTTCTAGTGTGCAAACCTAATGGTGAAGAGAGAAAGTGGTTACTGTATTCTCCATCTGTTGGCTCTGTATATTGTTTTGTTTGCAAACTATTCAGTCCTAAATTGTTTGTCGATTTGCTATGGATGGGTTTAGCAATTTGTGCAACTCAAACCTGATCAGTAAACATGAAAACAATTCAATTCACAGAGACTATATGTTGTCATATTTAAACCAAAGATATGATTTTGGCTTAACTCATGAACTGTAAACACAAATTAATGAAAAATATCAGTATTAGAAACCCATTTTGCAACTCGTTGTGGCTGTTATTATAATGATCACTAAAATATAGACTGATAGCATAGGTTGAAGGCACTTGACTGCTAACAAGAAGGTTCAAATCTACCAGTCACTCCTTGGAAGGAAGACTGGGCAATCTACTTATGTAGTGATACTGCCTCAGAAACCCAAGGAAGGGTCGCTATGAGTCAGATCCAACTCGATGACAGTGAGAGTGAGAGTGAGAGTGAGAGCAAAAATATGGACTATCTTTTTGAGGAAGAAATGAAGTGTCTGGGTCCCCTCAGAATGGAAATTTTTGTAGTTTACTTGAACTGGTTGCTCAGTTTGATCCATTTTTAGCAGCTCACATCTCAAAATATGGTAATATAGGTAATATATGATAATATCAAAATATGGGGCAGCCTATCATGTATGTCTAACATAGTGTGTGAAGAACTAATAAGTTAATAATATTAACTTATTAATAAGAATTAATAAGATAAAGTTTGATCAACTATTTTCAGTGAAATAAATAAAGTTTGATATTTCACTTTGTCTGTAGATTCCACTCCTGATCTTTCTCATACAGATCAGCTAAGTACTGTTTTAAGACACATATCTCCAACAAATGGAAAACCTGTCCAGTGATTTATCACATTTACCAGCTTAAAATGTCGTACCAGGGAAGAAATTGCAAATCAAGTACTTCATTATTATATGAAGTTTGCAAAATTGATTTTTCTAAGTGGAGAGGCCAGTCCTACGACAGTGCTGCCAGTATGTCAGGGCATTATAGGAGCATGCAACAGAAAAGTTCATAATGTAATGCAATGCCATGTTCATATTATGTGCTATGTGTTCACTTACTCTTGTATGATGTAGTAAAATAGATTGTTGTCTTGAAGCAGTTTATTTTTTTCTATTGTTCAGCTTACTCTACACATTTTTGCCTCCTCTACTCACTAATGGGCAGGTCTTAAAATGTATTTCATCAATGACTGAGTATTAAAATGTTTTTCTAATCCATGTTATGAAGAGCATGCTATAGCAATGAGTGCAACCCCGGAATCACACACTCAGATTCTAGATGTCTTAGAAAATATTGCTGAAGATCAGACACAAAAAGGAGTTAACAGAAGAGAAGCTGAAAGCACCACCAACAAACACCAGAGTATATAATTTATGTTGGTTATGTGGAATAATATGTTGCAGAATTTTTATCAGAAGAGTCAAGTTTCCCAAGATTCAGAAGTGAATTTAAAGACATGCATAGATCTCTACCAGTCATTAACAGAGAAGATCTTGAAAATTTTGAAAACACAACAAAACAAATACTGACTAATATAGATTGTCAAGCAGTTCACCATTGCAGAGCATTAGAAAGAAAGTAAATGACAGAAGTGCTCTAGAAATACCACCAAGTGCCAGAGATCAATTTTGCATAACCACCACATATGCCATCATTAACACACTTGAATCTTGCATGAAGACAAGGGTGAAAGTGTATGAAGTTCTTTCAAATAACTTTCCTTCTTAAACAATGTGGATATACCTGATGAAGAATGTATCCAAGAAATAAATGCAGGCTTATTCCTATAACTTAAATATAAATCTTTATGGAGAAATGTGACAATTTCATTCTTACATGAGAACTAAGTTTATAGATTCAGGAATAAGAAATTTACTCATGTAGGCATGTATAATTCCATAATAAAAAATAAAATACAATGTATATTTCCCACTGTTGAAATTAGTTTACATATATTCCTAACTTTAATAACCACAAACTTCACAACAGAAAGTTCATTTTTGTCCCTAAAGACACTCAAAAACCCTCAGTGTACTACAGTGATTCAGGAAAGACTCAAATTATTATCCTTATTATGTATGGAAGTATATATTGTTCAGCAGCTTAATTGTAATTAAAACATTAAAGAATTTGTAAGATCAAGGAATAGAAAAAAAATGTTTTTTATTATAACATGTGAGAGATGAAAGATCTATTTAAAAATAAAATATAGCAATTTGTTGTAATATTTGTTTTCTGATCATTAAATTTTCTTTTATAATATCTTTTCATTTGTTCATTTATAATTACAACATTTGTTATGAAACAAGCATCAAAATTGAAGTATGAACTGTTTAAAGCAAAACTGGTGAGTTAATTTTTCATTGTGGTCAACAGAATTTTATATTGATTGTTTAAACAACTAAGTTCACTGACTCATTTTCTTTATTGTAGAATATATGTGAAATACTCTTTTTGTAGAAAATGTGGCATATAGTAAAAATCTTAGTACTTCACATCCACTAAAAATTTTTATAATACAACTCATTTCATTTGCTAAAATGCCACAAGTCACTTTCGTATTTAATCACTAATATTACAGTTACATTTAAAAAGAAGTTACATCATGAATAGCTAAGACGCACATACATACACACACATGTATATAAATAACTCACATATCCATTCAAATCAGTCAATAAACAGAGGAGGGACCACCAAAGATTATCAGTGTTTAGGACCCTCTCCTGTCTTTATCTGGCCCTGGCTATACTGAATAAAAATCTGAAATGAACCAGTTCAAAGCCCTGTTTAAACCATGCATTATCCCCTTGTTCTGTTCAAAATATTGCCTCTTGGTCTATGTATAGGTTCCACATGAGGACAATTAAGTGTTCTAGAATTCCCATTCTTCACAATGTTATCCATAATTTATTATGATCTACACAGTTGAATGCCTTTGCATAGTCAATAAAACACACACAAACATCTTTCTAGATCTTTCCAAGATCTATGTGACATCAGCAATGATATCCTTCATTACACATCTTCTTCTGAATCAGGCTTGAATTTCTAGCAGTTCTCTGATGATGTACTGCTGCAACTGCTTTTGAATTATCTTTAGCAAAATTTTACTTTTGTGATACTAATTATGTGTACGATATTAATTACACTGTTCAATACTTTATTTTGTATCACCTGTCTTTGGAATAGAAATGTATATAGATCTTTTCCAGTCAATTGGCCAGGTAACTGTCCTCCAAGTTTCTTGGCATAGATGAGTGAATATCCTCCAGCATTGCATCCATTTGTTGAAATATCTCAGTTGTTATTCTGTCTATTCTTAGAGCTTTGTTTTTTGCCAATGCCTTCAGTACAACTTGGAATTCTTCCTTTAGTATCATTGGTTCTTGATCATATAGTACCTCCTGAAATGGTTGAACATTGACCAATTCTTTTGGTACAGTGACTCTGTGTATACCTTCCATCTTTTTTTAATGAAACATTTGAAGATCAATATCCTAGGTATTACTGAGCTGAGATGGACTGGTATTAGCCATTGTGTATTGGATAATCACATGGTCTACTATGCCAGGAATGAGCAATTGAAGAGGAGTGGAGTTGCATTCATCATCAAAAAGAACATTGTAAGATCTATGCTGAAGACACAAAAGACCTGTACAAAGAAAACTACAAAGCACTACTTCAGGAAACCATAAGAGATCTACATAAATGGAAGAACATACCATGTTCATGGATAGGAATATTGAACATTGTGAAAATGTCAGTACTATCCAAAGCAGTCTATACATTCAATGCAATCCCAATCCAGATCCCATCAACATTCTTTAAGGATATGGAAAAACCAATCACTAATTTATATGGAAAGGAAAGAGACCTCAGATAATCAAAGCACTGTTGAAGAAGAAGAACAAAGTAGGAAGTCTCACACTCCTGGATTTCAAAACCTACTATACAGCCACAGTAATCCAAATAGCCTGGTAATGGTACAATGACAGACACATTGACCAGTGGAATAGAATTGAGAACTCAGAAACACATCCATCAACCTATGGTCAGCTGATCTTTGATGAAGGGCCAAAATCCATTAAATGGGGAAGAGATAATCTCTTTAACAAATGGTGCTGGCAAAACTGG
>NW_006921621.1:14379790-14381105 GCF_000298275.1 Orycteropus afer afer
TATGGTTGTTGTTGTTGTTGTTATGTGCTGTCAAGTCAGATCCGACTCATAGCGACCCCTCCTTGGGTTTCTGAGGCAGTATCACTACGGAAGTAGATTGTCCCATCTTCCTTCTGAGGAGTGGCTGGTGGGTTTGAACCGCCAGCTTTCTGGTTAGCAGTCAAATGCCTTAGGCAATATGCTACCAGAGCTCCTAATTAGATGTTTGTTGTTGTTGTTGTTATTTGCTGTCGAGTCGCTCCCGACTCATAGCAACCCCTCCTTGGGTTTCCAAGGTAGTATCACTACGGAAGTACGATTGCCCAACCTTCCTTCCGAGGAGTGGCTGAATTAGATGTTTAGGACCTTCTAAAATTTAAATTTTTATGTGCCTCAAAAGACTTCTCCAAAAGAGTAAAAAGCGAAACTACAGATTGGCAAAAATGTTCAGCAATGACATACCTGACAAGGGACTTATCTCTAAAATTTATGGAAAACTCCAACACCTCAACAACAAAAAGACAATCCAATTTAAAAATGGGCAGAAGACATGAATAGACACTTCATCAAAGAAGATATTCAGGGACCAACAAACACATGAAGCATTGTTCATGATCATTTGCCATTAGAGAGATGCAAATCAAAACAACAATAAGATACAATGTCACCCCAGCACTAATAGCAAAATTCAACAAGACAGAAGATAACAAATTCTGGTGAGGATGTGGAGAGACTAGGAGTCTCATACATTGCTGGTGGGACTGTAAAATGATACACCACTGTGGAAAGCAGTATGGTGATTCCTTAAAAAGTTGGAATTAGAAATACCATTTGGTCCAGCAATCCCATTATTAGGTATATATCCTAAAGACATGAGAACCAAGTCAAGAACAGATATATGCACACCTATATTTATTGCCACACTACTCACAATAGCAAAGAGATGGAAACAACCTAATTGCCCATCAACAGAAGAATGGACAACCAAACTATGGTAAGTACACACAATGGAATACTATGCAACACTGAAGAATAATGTAGATCTGCAAAATACTGCATAATGTGGATGAACTTGGAGAACATTATGCTGAGTGAAATAAGTCAATCACAGGAAAGATATTGTATTAGTTCCCTACTGTAAAAAGTCAAGGAAAGGTTTGTATGTGGAATAAAACTTTCTTTGTTGGTTACCAGGTGTGGTGGTTAAGTTTGTGTGTCAACTTGGCTAGGCCTGGTTGAGTGCCTGGGCCACTGAATGTAGTATTCCCCATGATGAGACTAGTAATCAACTCCATGGTAGAATCTACCGTGAGCAGCTGAGTAGCTGCCTTTGGGT
>NW_006921621.1:14382570-14406918 GCF_000298275.1 Orycteropus afer afer
AAGACCAGGTTTGCTGGTCTGATAGAGCCTGGTAAGACCCCTGACACTATGGTCCCTAGTTACCTTTCAGGTCTGAACTGAACTCACTCCTGTGGCTTTCAGCTAAACAATAGACAGACATATGGGGTGAACATTTACATCAGGTTGACAGACTTCTTGGAGTGATCAATCATGGGAGAACAGAAGGACAATGTTTTCATAGGGAGATAGCTCAGGGGGTGGGAGTACATGGGAGGGAAGGATACAGGGAAGAGGTGGAAAGAGAGCTTCCCAAATCACAATTTTTTTTTTTTTTTTTACATAAAGGAGCTATCCTGAAGTACAATGCTGTCAGTGAGAGAATAATATCCATTTGCCTACATGGAGGACCAGTTAACACGACCATTACTCAAATTTATGCACCAACCACTAATGTCAGAGATGAACAAATTGAAGATTTTTACCAACTCTTGAAGGCTGAAATCAATCAAGATGCATCAATAATTACTGATCATCGGAATACCAAAATAGGAAACAAAGAAGAAGGATCAGTAGTTGGAAAATATGACCTTGGTGATAGAAATGATGCCAGAGATCACATGATAGCATTTTGCAAGACTAAGGACTCATCTGAAATACTTTTTTTCAACATAAATGACAACTATACAGCTGTCCATTGCCAGATCGAATGCACAGGCAGTGCACTGATCACACCTGTGGAAAGTGATGATGGAGAAGCTCATTGTCCTCAGTCACAACAAGGCCAGGGGCTGACTGAAGAACAGACCATCAATTGCTCTATGCAAGGTCAAGTTGAAACAAAACAAAACAAAACAAAAAAAACAAACTCACTATCATTGAGTTGATTAGACTCATAGTGACCCCTCCTTGGATTTCTGATGTGGTGTCTCTATGGAAGTAGATTGCCTAATCTTCCTTCTGAGGAGAAGCTGAAGCTCAAGAAAATTAAAACAAGTCCACAAGAGGCAAAGCACAACCTTGCGTATACCCCACCTGAATTTAGAGATCATCTCAAGAATAGATTTGATGCACTGAACATTAATGACTGAATACCAGACAAGTTGTGGGATGACATTAAGAACATCATATATGAAACTAGCAAAAGGTCACTTAAAAAGACAGGAAAGGAAGAAAAGACCAAAATGGATGTCAGAAGAGACTCTGAAACTTGCTCCGGAGCGGTCCTGCACTATCCTTATGACTGGCTAAGGATTGGACTACTGTAATCATAGGGTTTTCATGGGCTGAGTTTCATAAACAGATTACCAGACCTTTCTTCCTAGTCTATCTTAGTCTGGAAGCTCTGCTAAAACCTGTTCAGCATTGTAGTGACACACAAACCTCCTCTAGCAGATGGGTGGTGGCTGTGCATGAGGCACATTGGCCAGGAATCAAAAACAGTTCTCCTGCAGGGAAGACAAGGTCTCCAACACTGAACCACCAATGTCCCCTGGCACATCTTCTCACCAAAACCAAACTCACTGCCATTGAGTTGATTCTGACTCATAGTGACTCCCATCGTGTTTCCAAGGCTGTAAATCTTTAAAGAAGCAGACTGCCTAGTCTGTCTTTTGTGGAGCAGCTGGTGGGTTCCAACCAGTGACCTTCTGGTTGGCCGTCAAATGCCTGAACTGCTACGCTACCAGAGTTCCTTCCTGATACATCTTAGGTGCCCAAAAATTGTTGTTGAAAGGATGAATATGTGAACAAGTGAATGAGGGCAAGCAGGGCATCAAGAGAAGCTTCCTGGAAAAGGCGGCATTGGGGAAGGGCTGGGTGACTGACTGGGTGGTGGAGGAGGATAGGTGCAGGCAGGAGGATTCTGGCCCAGCTGGCATTCACCAGGGCTGTCAGGGGAGGTTTTTAAGGATAAAAGTCCAGCCAGGCCTGAGGCAGGATCAAGGGAGAAGAGGTGAGGCTGGTGGGAGACTGAGCTGGCCAGAGCCCACCAGAGAGGCTGTGTGCTCCTGCTCTGGGGGACAGGCCAGTGGCTGACCAAGGACTGCTTGCTGAGGTAAGGACAGATGGGAAGAGGGTGGGAGGGGCAGCTGGGCATTTCAGCTTAAACTTTTCTTCCTCTTCTCCCCATCACCAGTGAGCCATTTATGGAGTCAACTTTATTGTCACTGGGAGAAAAACCAGTCTCCACAGACTCCTTGCTCAACCTTTAGAGAAACAAGTGTTGAGATAAGAGAATTTTAAACAAATAAACTCCCTACAGGAGGAAGAAGCTTTGAGCTTCCTCTCCTTTTTCTTCTTCTCTTCCTTTCTTCTGTCTTCTCTTTCTTCCTTCCCTCTCCCTCCTTTCCTCTATTCCTTCCTTCCTTTCTTCTTTTTCTTCTCTTCCTCCCTACTACCCTTCCTTTTTTCTGTCTTTCTGATCAATCCATCCTCTAGATCAGAAAAAATAAATAAATAAAAATAAACACCAACATCGTCCATCAGGATGTCATTGTGTGCTGACTACTGAGGACTGTTAGGAGTTTTTATTAGCCTAAAGATTCAGGGATCATCCTGTGTATTCCCCTACCCCCATGTATGAATGCACACAGATCCCCCAGGTGGGAAGGAGGTACCCTCTTTCCCTCAGAAGTATGCTGTGACCTGTGCACTAGGCCTTTCTGTCCAGCCATTAGGCAGAGCTCTAGGGAATGATGCTCAATCTAGATCCTGAGGACCTGACTACACAGATCCAGGAAGCAAGAGGGGGCTGTCCTGGGGAGAGACGCAGCAGGGTGATGGAGAAAAGTTCACTGAAGGAGGAGACACAGCCTTGCCCTCAGGGAGCCCCATTCTAAGGGGTAGGCAGATAAATGCACATAGGCATCAGCCAATTTCTTCATTTTGGGGGCAGGAGTGGAGGGGTACAGAGTTGGGTGCCCCCCGCCAGAATCTGTGTCACACAGTAGGTAAGTGAGAGTATATGTAGGCTATCAGGTTAAGGGTCCCCCCACACACACTTAGTTTCCAAGAGCCCTGTCCCTCTTCTCTATCCCCCGCCCGACTCTGAGCAATAGGGAGGGTCACTGGAGTCCAGTGTGCAAGAGAGAGTCCAGGCAGGAGAAGCAAGAGGTTGAGAGAAGCCTTCTGAGTGGCTTGCTGGAGTCTGGCGGGTGAATAACCACAAGAGATAAGCTGCCTGAGATAAGGGGCATTCATGCCATCTCAATTAGCAGAGAGCCTGTCCGTGACAAGCTGAACCTCGCACGGTCCAGAGTGTGTGTGGTGGGGAGGTGGGGGGTGGGCAGTGTTCAAGAGTTCCAGTCTGAGGTCAGGGCTGTGGAGCCTTCAGATATAGCCCCCAGCTCTTCCTGTCTGTCTCTACCCATGCAAAAACATTGCCATTCCTTGACATTGGAGCATCTCCAATGGGAACTCATTAAGATGGAGACAGTGCAGATGGAATTGGAAAGGGGGTGAGTGTCTGGATTTCCAGTAGTTCTTCGACCCTCCCCCTGGTCAGGGCCCAGCTAATTGCATCTCATACTTAGCATATGGGAACTGGCAGCAGCCATACCCATTGGGCTCTCACTGAAACTCACTCCACCATACTAGGCAAGTGGGGTTCCCTGGGGATGGAGGTACATGAGCCTCAGGGTGGTGGAGTTGGCTGCAATCTTTCCAGGACAGAAAGATCCCCTCTGTGGCTCAGATGATGAGTTTGGGTTGTCTGTGGGCATCTGTAAATGTCAACACTGGGAAGACCTTCGTAGTATAGAAGGGGAAACTAAGGACTTGCCCAGCATCATACAACACCCGAGATGTCCTAACTCTCTTCCCTGCTCCACACTGCCCAAGAGTCATGAACATCAGATGTCCACTCTCCTCTGTGTGTGTACACTTATGTACATGTGGGTATGGTTTGCGGGCATGTTTTGCAGACCAGCAGCTGGGGCCTGGCCCTGGAAGGGGTCCTAAGCCCAGTCCCATCCAAGCCCCCAACCCTCTGGCCAGATGAGCAACCCACATGGGATGGCCTTCAGACTTCCAGGCGACGTTCACTCATCACTCCATTAGCTGTTCTCCCACTGACAGTCCACAGGCGGTTCTCATTCCAGCCTGGTGCTCCCCTAGGCCCGGCAACAGCATCCAGGACATGGCTCAGCTTATGAGTCTTCAGGGACAGCCGAGCTCACAGCAATTTTAGCCAGAGCACAACATGGTTGAGCAGGCAGATTGACTCTCAGGAAAATCTCATTTTGCCTTCCCCAGGCCATGTGAAAAACACTGGGTTTTTCTGTAGCTGGGCCTTGCCTTGTCTTCCCTTCCAGAAGGGGGAGCAAAAGCCATTAGGACAGCCAACTGAGGGGAGGGGGAGCAATGATATAAATCAAAATGCCTAAAATGAATATGGATAGAGCATGCTTTATGCAAATATATGCAAATAGGCATGCAAATATATCCCAGAGTAGAGGGTACATGTGCAAATCAAGGCTGCAGAAAGTCTTGACAATGAAGCTCTCTGTCCTAATGAATGGGGCCCTGGGATCTTCCAAATATGTCCTTGGACAGAGCTTGAGTCTTCCTGCTATGTCAGAGTCCTAGACCCTTCCTTCTACCTCCCCCCTTGCTCTTGGAGGTTTTTCCCAGCTTGCATCATGTGGTCTGTCCCCAGGGCTGAAGACAGGAGCATGGAAAAATCAAGATGCGATCTCTCATAGTGCCTAGATTCCCTCAACCTGCTCCAGGCTGTGGCCCTAAATGCCCTTCAACTCTTTTCTTCCCCCTTACTGAATGGTTGAGAAAGGCCTGCAGTTGCCATCCTCATGACTTCAGCCTCCACCCCAAGCTTGGCCAAGTTCCTCAAGGGGGACCAAGAGTGCGATCTGTCCACCAGAAAGATGATCTTCCCCATAGGCCTTCTTGTTGTTCCCAGCAATGTTCATCATACTAAAGATACTCAATAACAGATGAATGATCAAATAAACACAAATTCAAATGTACTTCACTTGCCTCTGGGGAACATTAGTGCTCCCTCTATGTCTCTTGCTTAGCATTTTTCTGTGCATTAGAGCAGATGTGTTTGTGGTCTTTCCTTATGTCAACCAACCTGAGCTCTCCATGGGCAGGATTATGTCTTGTTCATCTCTGTCATTCCAGGGCCTTCCATGGAGAGTCCTCAAATGTTTGTTGACTCAATAAATGCATAAACATGTAGCTTATAAGTGTCTGCTACTTCTCTCTCCCTTTGCTGGACATAGAGGATTAGAACAAGGCTCACTTATCTCTAGCACTCAGGGTGTGGTGCATAGTAGGCACTCAATACAGGTGGGGTGGGTGGAAGGAAGGAAGGATTGGTGGAAGGATAGTTGGATGGATAGATGGATGGGTGTGCAGATGGGTTTATGAATGGGTGGGTGGGTGGATGGATGGATAGATGGATGGATGGATGGACCTCTGCGAGCCCTAACCTGTGGACAGCTCTGTCTTTTCCATTAGACTCTGAGGGATTTGACTCCCTGGGCAAATAAAAGATGGTTTGAAGGGATGAAAAAGTGAATGAATGAAGGGCTGAGTCCTGTCAGGGGTCTGAGGAGACTGTTTTCTGCTACAGAGCATCACTGTACCATGCCAGGTGACCCTGTACACACATGGCCTATGCTCAGATCTGAGCTCCTCTCCTAACTTCTCCTCTGATGCCTGCTCCAGCCTCTAGGCCTTTGCCTCCCTGTCTCCCCCAACAACAAGCCCTGACTTCCCTTGGTTTTTCCAGTAGCCTTGACCCTCCTCTGTCCAGCTACTTGACTCAGAGCCCACAGCCCTTAGATGTTTTTCTCCTCTATCCTTTGAGAATGAGGGGCCAAGTACAGCTCTGAAACCAGCCAGACTTTCTGCGCTTGAATCCTCCTTCTGCCACTTGCTGGAGCCAAGAGACTGAATCTTTCCCAGCCTCAATTTCCTCATCTGTAAAATGGGGATAATACTGGCTGTTAAGAGGATTGAAGGAGGTCCCAAACTGATGCCTGGGATAGGACCAGCTGCTCAGTCAGTGTGTGGGGCTTCCTTTCCTTCCCTGTCCCTGCAGTGTAGCCCCTTGTAGGCCCACTATCTATGCATCACAGGAAAGCTACCCTGCTTTCTAGGAGCAGGACTAAAGGATTTGTTTTCTGTAGGGAATGGAAGTCCTGGAACCAGTTTGGGGAAGGAGCTCCCCAGCCCTGGAAAGAAATGCAAACCATTAAGCCAGGAAAGAGGAGGTGGCCTGTGAGAGAATTGGAACTAGTTCATAGGTATGAATGTTTGAGAACCAGGGGTGGGGGTGTGTGTGACTGTTTTCTTTCCCAAAGGAATAGCTAAAACTGAAGCAAGAGAGCTTGAGATAAGGTACAAGAAAGGACTTTCCAACAACAGAGGTTGAGGAGATATACATTGGCCCATGCAAAAGCCAAGGTGCTTCTGCCTGAAGTTTAGGGGGCTTTGGGAGAAAAAAACAATCAGAATTTATTTTCTATCTCCAAGTTTTCAAAGTATTTGCCCAATCATGCCTCATTTCATCCCAAGGTCTTAGTGAGTAGCAATAGTTTAGCTTGTAAACTAGTGTTTCCCCTACCACACCAGTGGGAAAGGAAGGTTCTGAGTAGTCATGGCGGGACTGGGCCATGATCCTGCATCAGAGGTGTCAGAGAACTGGGGTTAGAGCTGTGTTATGAGCGAGCCCACGTTACTGGCATTCCTTGCCCCCTCATAGGGTTTAGATGTTTCTCTGGAGAAGAGGCTTGATGCTACTTCTTTGCTGCTTAAAGAAACATGGAGACTAAGAAGTGGGAAGTAGGAGAGGTTTGCCCAGCAGATGGGGTGCTGATGTGAGGCCTGAATTTGTACCTCTGCCTCTGGTGCTGGGCTGGGACCCTCTTGGAGGTCAACAAGAAGGATTCTGCCAAGCAGAAGGGAGCATTAGGATGGGGAGGAGGGGCTGGGGCTGCCATCAAAGGCAGAAACCTGCTCAACCCTATCTGAGCAGCAGTCCTTTTGCCTGTGTGGCCAGATCTCCCCATTTCCACTCCAGCCCGGCCCATCTCTGCCTTGCCCCAAACCTGCAAACAATGCATTGTTGACAATCCACGGGGGCCAAACACTCGATAACATGGTCCCCACCATGCCAGACATCCTAACAGCGGGCAGGGCTCTGCACTGTGACGGGAAGATGCTTTGAATACATCATCCTGTCAACTGAGTTTATTATTCTTTCACTCAAGATAAACTGCAGCCGCCAACGAGGGGTTGTATAAATTCCAGGCTCAGAAGCCAAGCAGGCCCCACTCCTTGTTAAACACTCACTCATACACACGCACACATACATAAATCTTGCTGAGAAAATAACCGCCCCCCACCCCTCCCCACAGGTCTCTGGGGCACGCAGTAGCCTGTCTCATGGGGTGGTCCCAGGAGCAGCTGCAAACATCAGGGGACCCAAAGTTTGGGCCTACCCTTGAGCCACCTCACTGGCCGGGCCTGAGCCAACTCATGCTGGGGGCCAGGGAAGGTCTCCCCACAGGAGCCAGCTGTCAAACCTAGCTCTTGACTCCTGGCCTTCTGTCTCTTCAAGGCCAGTCCTGCCATGGGTGGCCTGAGCACCCCCATGGTTACGTTGGGAGGAGGAGACTGGCTTTCCCACTCGGGGACAGATAGCCAGACTGTCAGAGAAAGCCAACCCAATGAGGCCTTCAAAAGAAATCAGCAGCTGTCCTGAGGGAAAGGGAACTCCATGTATCATTCCCCTATTTCCCGCACACACATCGAGGAAATGCTGAGGAATTCAACGCATGCTCATCTCCATGTGTGTCCAGAAGTGCAAACCTTTACTCCCAGGGCCCCTGGGTGTTTTGCAACTGGAAGGGAGGGATCCTAAGAGTTTCATTTCAGTCTTGCCCTGTCTTACATAGGGGTTTAGAATTTTAAACAAATCCATGCTGGGCACAGGGACAATTATGGAGAAACAGTCTAATGTAATGGAGAGAACATGAGCTTTGGTGATAGGCCTAAATTTGACTCCTCAGTCTTCAGTTTCCTATCTATAAAATAGGGAAAATAATTTATATCATGAGCTATTTGCATAAGGCCTACAGGCAAGGCAGAACATCTAGTAGGTGCCCATGTCAGGTTTTACCATTCACAGTGTCAGAACAAGGACAGGGAGAGAAATGTTGTTATTCCCAACATTTAGATGGAGAAACCAAAATTCTAAAGAGGGTCCAAAGCATCTCAAATAGGAAACTCTTTTCACTTCTAGCTCCAAAGCATCATGATTGTCATAAACAATTATTTAGCACCTGCTAGCTCTGGTGGCATAGTGCCTAAGGCATTTGACTGCTAACCAGAAGGCGGGCAGTTCAAATCCACCAGCCACTCCTTGGAAGGAAAATTGGGCAATTTACGTCTGTAGAGACACTGCCTCAGAAACCTAAGGAGGGGTCATTATGAGTTGGAACTTACTCAATGGCAGTGAGGTTTTTTTTTTTTTTTTTTTTTTTTTTAATCTACAGAGGAAAGGCACTCTGGTGGTGTAGTGGTTAAGGCATTTGGCTGCTAACCCAAAAGTTTGATGGTCCTAAGCTACCAGCCGCTCTGTGGAACAAAGATGAAGCAGTCTACTTTTAGTAAGATTTATATAGCCTTGGAAACCCAATGGGGGTCGTTATGAATTGGAATCAACTCAATGGCAATGAATTTATCTACAGAGGAAGGCACACTGTGGCATAACGGTAAAGTGCTCAGCTGCAAACCAAAAAGTTGGCAGTTCAAGCCCACCTAGTGGCTCTGTAGGAGAAAGACTTAGGAATCTGCTTCCGTAAACATTACAGCCAAGAAAATCCTACCAACTGTTCTACTCTGTCTCAGGGGATCACCATGAGTTGGAACTGACTCCATGGCACCCAATAACACATACAAAGGGCTTTGCTGGGTGTTGAAGGAACACATAAGAGGAGCTTGACTTCATCCCAAGGTAATCTCCCTCTAAAGTGTGAGCTCTGTCAGGGCAGGGATGTGTCTGTTTGTCTACTGCAGGCTGTGTCTCTCCTTGCCAAAGAGGATCCCAGAACAAGCAGATAAAGCCCTGGATTTGGGGGTTGTAAACTGGTCTCCCCACCCTTTTAGGCTATGTGGCCCAAGGCAGGTCCCTTGATCTCTCTGAACCTCATTTTCCTTGTCTGTGAAACAGCCATGGTGATGCTTATCCCACATCATGGGGTCCCAGGGAGGCTGAATGTGGGAGGACTTTGCCTGTTCCAGGGACTTGTTCAGACTCAGATGCTCTTCTTATTCCATGGCAAAGGAGAACAAAGCCACGATGTCAAAGGCCTGCTCATGTGGAAGCAGATTCCTGTCCCACAAGCTGGATGGTTGCCACTGCTGCTCAGGTCCCTAACAACTGGTCCAGACTTTCTGAGTGGTACAAATGGTTTATGTACTTCGCTATTAACTGAAAGGTTGGAGGTTCAAATCCACATAGAGATGCCTTAGAAGAAAGGCCTGGTAATCTACTACTGAAAAATCAGTCATTGAAAAGCCTATAGAGAAGAGTTCTGCTCTGACACACATGGGGTTGCTATGAGTCAGAGTCCACTTGACGGCAATTGTTTTTTAATAACTGCTTCAAGGAAGTGGGACACACCACTTCCCCTCTCCAGCAAGGACAGAAAGCAGGTAGAGGAAACTGGCAAACTGAAAGAGGCTCAGAGTGTATAGCCCCAGGTGCTCCTGTCATCTCCCGTTGTAGCATCCAGGTCTTTCCAGAACTCAAAGCCCATATTTAGGCTAGGCTCTTTGGAGTGCTCCTTAACCAGGATTTACAGGGCGACTCCAGAGGATATTGCTTTGGGAAGAGGACCAGGACCCAGCAGAGAGATCTAGAACTCAGAGCATCTGGCCAGGTGCCTAGGTCCTCCAGAGACTGAAACTCCAGTGAATTGGTAACTTACCTTTCAGGAGCTGCCAAGGGCGTAATGCTCTGAACTCTACCTCACTCCCCAAAATAAAGCTCCTTTGATTTATTTCATACCTTGGACCCCACCTAAAACCTGACAAAATGGAGAATTCCACTGGTAAAAAACAAGTGGAAAAGTCACCAATGGAATTCCACCTCTTATTTGAGGTCAGAAAGGGCCAGTAACTGTGGCTGCTCAAAGATCAGAGATGAGCTATTGGCCCAGTGCTTGCTCCTCACTCAAGCCTACCCACAACCATCTCCAAATGGCTCCCCTAAGCTGGGGTCATGATGATTCTGTCAGAATCACCTGGGCAGCTTGTTAAAATTAGGAACCTAATCTGGACTCCTCCCTGGGTGATTCTGATCCACAGCTTGGACTAAGAACCAGTATGCTGAGCCATGAGATCTGGTGGCCTAGTGCCTAAGGCATTTGACTGCCAACCAGAAGGCTGTCAGTTCAAACTCACCAGCCACTCCTCAGAAGGAAGACTGGGCAATCTACTTCTGTAGAGATACCGCCTCAGAAACCCAAGGAGAGGAAACTATGAGTAAAATCGGCTCGAAGGCAATGAGTTTGGTTTTTTAGTTTTTTTTTTTTTTTTTTTGGCCATGAAGGATATTCACAAATCACTAGCACAGAACTATGTTTCTGCTGTGTGGTTTTGGGTAGGTTGCTTTCCTTCTCTGTATGTTGGTTTCCTCATCAGCTAACAGGGTTAACAATACTACCTATGTTCAGCATGGTTCTGGTGTTAATTCAGGCCCCGCAATAACTCATTGTTATATTTTGCTCTTCCCTCTCTCGGCTCCAGCCAAGCAGCCTCCTTGGCTAAGCTTTGAATACTCCAAGCACATCCCTGCCTCAGGAACTTTGCACTTATTGTTCCCTCTGTTTAGAACTCTCATATTCCAGCTATTCCGATTCCCCGCCCCCATCACCTCCTTCAGGGGTGCGCTTAAATGTCACTGAATCACAGGTCTTCCCTGATCACCCCTTCCTGATTTATCTCTTGCTACTTGGCCTATTTTCTATTTACTCACTTGGTTTATTGTCTATCTTGCTCACTGGAATGTGAGTTCCCTGAGGGCAGGGACATTTTCTTGTTTACTATCATATTCCCAGTACCTACAACAGTGTCTGGCATTTAATAAAGATTACTGATTAAACGAATGAAAATAAAGCACTTAAAGCAGTGCCAGGCACATCATAGGTGCCCAATACATGTAGCTGTAGTTATTATTGCCATCTCTACCTACACTAGACATGGTAAAGACCAAACATGGGGGATGGCTCAACCCCCAAGGGTTGGGGAAGGAAGAAAGGAGGCATCTTCCAGGCTGAAATATGTCCACATGAGCTGCGTGGCCTTGAGTAGGTGTATCCATGTCTCTGAGTTCCAGTCCTGTTTGATCAAATGAGAACACGTATACCTGTCCCGTGTTTTCCTGTTGCCAGGAACGGTTTCCCGGTGGCTATATCCCTGCTGTGATTTTGGCTCTCAACTCAGAAGCAGAAAGGAGCCAAGGACAGATGCCTGAGTGAGGTCACGACGTAGGGATCTAGTGTCGTTCTGATATGGGAGCAGAGAAGTCACCTGCCTCAGCAATGCGGCCACAAGGACAAGAGCCTCACTAACAGGAGAGGACATGTGAGCTCCTGACAGGTGGAAAGATGCCGCAGGTCCCACCTCCCCTTCCCATCTCTCAAATCCAGCTTCTGTTGACTGAAGAAGCCTGGAGATCACTGCTGATAAGGTACAGGCCCTGCTGTGTTAAGCAGACAGAACGGTCAGCTCACTAGCCACTGCCTATTCTGAGGTCAGCCTACCCTGAGGGTCAGCCCACCCTGGGGTCAGCCTACCCTGGTGTCACCCTACCCTGGGGTCAGACCACCCTGGGGTCAGCCCACCCTGGAGTCAGCTAACTCTGAGGGTAAGCACATCCTGGAGGTCAGTCTTTCTTGGGGGTCAACCCACCCTGGGGGTCAGCCCATTTTGGAGGTCAGTCCATCTTGGGGGTCAGCCTGGCCTGGGGCTTAACCCAACCTGTGGGTCAGCATACTGTGTGGGGTCATCCCATCCTAGGGTCAGCTTCTGGGGCATCCCCCCCTCCTCTATCCCTGCCCATCCCCGCCCAGGGGCTTCTGGGGAGCCTATAACTGCCTTCAGGGAAGTGTCCAAAGCTAAGAGGTCTGATATTCTCCACCAGCTGCAGGACTGGGCACAGGAAATGCTCAATACATATATGCAGATTACACAGATGGATAAGGGAATGAATGAATGGATGAGGAAGTTTTCCAGGTTTCACCCCCCAGTCCTGGAGCTCGGGCTACATTTGCCTCTTTCGCATTGTGAACAGGCATCAGTTCAATGAGGAAGGCACTTCTGAGTGCTAACTCTCTTCATGTAGGACACCCATTCTTGCCCCCAGGGAGTTCATAGTCTCATGGGGACAGCCACTTGGTAATTGTCAAGGTAGAGGTTTGCTCTGGTGGGAAGGGGTGACAGCAGAGCAAGTCCTGATGCCTGAGTCCAATTGACCAGTTGCATCAGAGGCAGGCACTCCAGACAGTGGAAGGAGCCTGAGCAAAGGCATGGAGGTGTGAAATAGCCTGGTGTGCGCTGGGAAAGAGCAACAATTCAGGGTAACTGGAGCTGGTGGTGCAGTGCCTAAGGCACTACTAACCAGAATGTTGGTGGTTCAAACCCACCAGCCACTCCATGGAAAGAAGATGGGACAATCTACTTCTGTAAAGATTTACCACCTTGGAAACCCAAGGGGGATTGCCTTGAGTTGGAATCTACTTGATGGCAGTGAGTTTTGGTTTTGGTGTCACATAGAGAGGGAAGTAGCTGTAAACTAGCTGGTGGGGAAGGTGGGGTGCAGGCTGGGGAGGCTGTGACTCTTGCTAGGGCCCTGGGGCTGAGGGAGGGGTGCCTTGATGGCTGTAAGCAGGAGTAGAGTGTGGTCAGAGTCATGGTTTTTAGCAAGGTCCTGTGGCTGCAAAAGGAGCTCTGGTAGCGTAGTGCCTAAGGCATTTGAGTGCTAGCTAAGAGGCTGGTGGTTCAAACCCACCAGCCACTCCTCAGAAGGAAGACTGAGCAATCTACTTCTGTAAAGATACCACCTGAGAAACCCAAGAAGGGGTCTCTATGAGTCAGAAACAACTCAATGGCAGTGAGTTTGGTTTGTGGTTTTTGCGGCTGCAAAGGGGCCAGAGGGACCCTGGTCTGGAGTCCTCTGCAACTGTGCAACTGTGCAGACTGTGGGTGACGCTGAGGGTCTGGGTAAAGGCAATGTCAGGAAGGGTCCATCCAGATCTCCCATACTTACCAGCGGAAAGTACCTAGTCCTCTCCAGCAATTTGTTGTTGGGTGCCATCCAGTCAATTTTGACTCAAAGTGACCCCATGAGACAGAAGAGAACTGCCCCATAGTTCTGGTGGCCCAGTGCCTAAGGCATTTGACTACTAACCAGAAGGTTGGCAGTTCAAACTCATCAGCTACTCCATGGAAGGAAGATGGGGCAATCTACTTCCATGAAGATTTACTGCCTCAGAAACCCAAAGAGGGTCGCTATGAGTAAGAATCAACTGGGTGGCAGTAAGTTTTTTTTGTTGTTGTTGTTTGTTTGTTTGTTTGTTTTTAACTTTATGGGAATAGTTCATCAGATCTTTTCTCCCATGGAACCATTAGGTGGTTTTTAACTGCCAACTGTTGCACTACTAGGTGTCCTTTCTTCAATAGTTTGGAGTTGAGTAAACTGAGGCTCAGAATGAAACTCAATCAGGGCCAGGCCTTGTTCAAAGAAAGTTTCCTCCAGGGCAGCTGTGGTTTTCCTTTCACGATAGAGCTGAGTTCACTGAACTTAAGGGCAAATCTATATCCTTGTCCTTCCTCGGCAAAGATAATAAAGTTAATGGGATTATGTCTTGTGCATAAGAATAGGACTGCTAAGAAAACATTATACAGGAAAGACTGTTTGCAAAAGGCCAGACCGAAAGGCCACAATTTTGCCGCCAGGCGAAAGTAGAGGGTGTGTCTGCACGGGCTCAGGGGGACCGGTGCCACCGCGCCTAGGTTTGCCTGAACCTGCTATGTGCCTGTGCCTGTGCGCTCTGCGGCTGCAGGCCCTGATGAACATGGATGGATGGGTTGCACTGCCTCCTGGAGTCCTGTCTCCCTGGTCTCCTAGGTACCAGGTTATCTGATTCTCACTCACTCACTGTTATTGAGTTGATTCCCAGACACAGTCATCCTCTTTGGGTTTCCTAGGTGGTAAATCTTTACAGAAGTAGATTGCCCCATCATCCTTCTGTTGAGCTGCTGGTGAGTTTGAACCTCCAACCTTCTGGTTAGTAGCCAAATGCCTTAGGTTCCACGCCACCAGAGCTCCTTAGGTTATCTGGTTCGTGTTTGGTAAAACAGAATTCATCCTAGGCCTAGCAGGAAGGGACAGATTCCAGGTGGAGGGGACGTAAAGACTGTCTGGATTACCTCTCTCATTTTAACTGGGGAAACTCAGACCAGAGAGGGAAGGTAGCTTGCCCAGCTACAGAGCAAGTTGTGGAAAGGCCTGGTAGGGAAACTGAGGCCCAGAATTGGAAAATGACTTACCTTGCTCATAAAGCAAGGTCCCTGGTTTGCTGCTAATCTGAAGGTTGGTGGTTTGAACCCACCCAGAGACATCTGAGTAGCAAGGCATGGCAATGCGCTTCCATAAAGATTACAGCCAATAAAACCTTATGGAGCTCAGTTCTACTCTAATATATTGGGGTTGCCATGAGTTAGAATTGACTCTACAGCAATGATATATTTTTTTTTTTTTTTGGTTGCATAGCCAGTTGGTGGCAGACTGTAGTGGAGAAACTGAGGCCCAGAGAAGTGAAATGGCTTGCTCAGGTTCCCACAGTCCACTGGTGGTAAAGCCAGGGGTTGATCCAGGTCCCTGACCCCCAGGACAGAGGTTGCTCTGTCATCTCTTTTGAGCATCCCCTGCAACTCTGCCACACAGAGTAGCTGCCGTGGTCCACCTCTGTTTGCTGAGTCTGTCATCCCTGGCAGTGTCTGGCGGTGTCTCCACAACCCCCAGCTCAGCCCTTTAGATCTTATCTGTTCAGCCCCCAGGATAGCTCCTCACCTGGACCATCCTCAAACAGCATCCGTGTGCACAGGTGCACTGGGCGTACAGAGCCGCTGCACATTCCGGCCCAAGGCAGACAATGGCAGGGTTAAGAGGGTCATCTTCTTTTCACACCTCACGATTCCTCAAGTTTGTAAATCATTATCCCAGGCCACACAAAGCAGGCATTGAGTAGGCCTGGTCGTTGTCCCGTGACATAGTAGGCAGAGGCTACTAGGGTCCCTGCGTGGCCCTGGCCCCCTTCCCCGGCATTAGATTACCCACCTAATCCCAGCTCTCCTTCCACTCTCTTTGTGCCCATTGTCATTTCTAATCGAGGAGCATGATGCAACCTGCTAATTACATTGCTAGATTTTGAACACATCCCGGCTTCTCTGACTCAGGCGGCAGCAGGAGGCGGGAGCAGCGGGCACTGCTTTGTGGCTTATCAGGGTTGGGTTATTCCGCTCACACCCGCGCACGCCTCCCCCAGCCTCAGCCTTTGTTATCCAGGGCTTGCATCACCTCCTACTTTCCATTTCACCAGCATTTTTTTTAACGGCCCTTTTTTATGAGTCGTTCCATCTTGTTAGCTAATGAATGATTGTGGGCCAGTGATGGGGATCTCTTTGTGCCTCTATTAAATGTTACATGATTACAATTATGAGTTAACGAGGGACAGCTAATAAAAAAAAAAAAAAGAAAGAAAGAATAAAACTCTATCATGCAGCCAGGGACAGACATAAGACTCACTGTCTGGTTTCCGATCTGAATAATTCAGAGCTCTGGGGACCTCGGGCTGGAAAGGAATCAACCGAGGGAGGGTTGGACACTCCAGGCACACGGGACAGGGCTAGAAGCTCTACCTCCAGACCTCTCCACCATCCCCAGGGGTCAGGGTCCTGTAGATAGGTGTCTGGACCATTGCAGAAGCTTCTTATCAGCTCTTCTGAGCCCACCATTGCCCCCGGCAGCCCCTTCCCCAAATTGCAACCAGAATGAGCTTTTAAAGACTAACTGCTCAGGCCATGGACCTGCTCAAAACCCCCTTTTGTGGCCACCTGAGCCCTGATGGTACAGTGGTTAAGTGCTTGGCTGCTATCCGAAGGGTTGGTGGCTTGAACTCACCCAGTGGCACTGTGGGAGAAAGGCCTGGTAATTTGTTTCTGCAGAGATTATGGCTAAGGAAACCCTATGGGGCAGTTCTGCTCTGTCACATGAGGTCACTACAAGTCAGAAATTAACAAGACTTCCCTGATCATTGGACCCTCATTCCAACTTTCTGCTTTCAACGACCTCACTCCCGTGTCATGTTGGTCCTTACCAAATCTTGTTCTGAGCAGGTTGGTTTCCTGGAAAGACATGAGACCCCCAAGAGTCAGCCAGAAGGAGGGACTGAAAAGTGTGTGGGGACATGCAGGGAGGGCTTGCAGTGCTATCACTTTCTAGCAGAGGAACCTCAAACATACCTGGTATAGTGCCCAGGACCACCAGGCATGGAGACAGGGTACACACAGGCCTCTATCACTGAGCTAATAGGCAAAGGGCAGGCAGTGGGCTGCCATGGTGTGTCCCAAAGATGGTCACAGAGCTTTTGCAGGTGCTGAATATACAAAGGACACTTAATAAAGACTGGGTTAACCAAAAGGTTGGGAAGAGGCACAGATGATGTCCAAACAGTAGATGCCACAATCCCTCAAGAAAACTCCAACTCATGCCTTGAAGAGAAAACCTGGGCCTACCAACAGTACACAGTGGCTGAGTAGAGAACGGGTATACCTTCAACTCATAGGGATGTGGGAAGGGTTGTCTGTGAGGGGTGTTTGTCAAAGGTAGGGTGGGGGCAAGACTCCTTCGTGTTGGTGTAGGCAGGTCACATCTTCTCGGCCTCAGTTTCCCCACCATGTTTCCCAGTGTATTCCATTCTGCCTGCATTCTAGTTAACCTGTGCCTATAGCCACCCTCCCCACCTCCTGTTCTCTCTCCCTCAACCCTAGTCTACTTAGTTTGTGAGCTTTTTCAATAGGAGCCACTCTTTGCTAACCTGGCTTTTAGTAAACCTAAACCAAAGCCACTGCCATTGAGTCAATTCCAACTCATAGCAACCCAGTAGGAGCAGAACTGCTGCATAGGGTTTTCAAGGCAGTAAATCTTTATGGAAGCAGACAGCCTCATCTTTTTCTTGTGGAGCGGCTGGTGGGTTCGAACTCTTGGCCTTTTGGTTCTCAGTCCACTGCTTTAATTACAGCACCACTAGAGCTTTTAGTAGGGACTCAGTAATTAATGAGAGGCTGAAATGAAATGCCCTCCTAGCACTCACTCGGCGTCAGGCTTTTTACCAGGTGCTTCTTATATGTTACTATGAATCCTCCCAACAGTGCTACTGGGAGAATTTATTAATCCCTGTTTGACAGCTGAGGCAACAGAGATTTAGAAAGCTTAGAGCTGAATGTCCATTAGGATGGGGTGCTGAGCAGTCTGCATGTGGACTTGAACCAAAAACTGTTTATTGGCTGAGGTCCCTCTCCCCAGCCCCTCATGCCTGGGCTGGGTGACAGAAGGAATACAGTCTGAGAACACCACTGAAGTGCATCTTCAAACACTGTAGCAGCCATGCTATGGGCACTGGAAACCACAGCCACATCTCAGCAGTCAGGCCAGCCTAGGGCAGGAGGCCAAGCTGGCAGTGGTCAGGCATGAGGGCACTGGGGTAGGATAGGGGAAGCCTGTGCCAATCTCAGGCCTGAACCAGTGGCAGGACTGGCTACAGATTTTACAAGACCCTAAGGAGCTCTGGAGGAGCTCTGGTAGCATAGTGGCTAAAGCACTTGACTGCTAACCAGAAGGCTGGCAGTTCAAACCCACCAGCCACTCCTCGGAAGGAAGGTTGGGCAATCCTACTTCCGTAGTGATACTGCCTCGGAAACCCAAGGAGGGGCCGACTCAACGGCAAACAACAACAATAACAACAAGGAGCTCTGGTGGTGTAGTGGGTAAGGCATTTGGCTGCTAACCAGAAGGCCAGTAGTTCAAAACCCACCAGCTGCTCCATAGAAGGAAGATGGAACAATCTACTTCCACAAAGATTTACAGCTCGGAAACCCAATGGGGGTTGCTATGAGTCAAAATCAACTCGATAACAATGAGTTTGGTTTTTTGGTTTTAGTTCAAAAAAGAATTGCAAGACAATGACAGCAGAGCACAGAGCCCCTCTAAGTGTGACCCCAGTGCAGCTGCATAGGTTGCATATCCATGGCGCTGATCCTGGCTAGTGGACTGTTTGCCCAGCTACCAGCTCAGGTATGACAATAGACACTGCTTGAAAAGCCTAGCTCCTCATTGTTGGGGCAGAGTGCATGTTACCTGCAACACAGGGCATGGCAGGGCTGGTGGAAGTCCAGGCATCAGGAGGATGTGTAAAGAAGGTCAAGTTGGTACAGACCTGGGATGGCAGGTGGGTGGGCACTCAGGATTGGGCTTACCTGGTGATTCACACCCACCTGGCTTCCCAGGGATGCTGTGCTGCAGCTTTGATTGTGTGTATGTCGGGGAGATAGCCTAAGGCCTAGCCAAAGGCATTCAGAGGCCCTGGCTTGGCCACTCCCAGACCTTGAACCTGTAGGAGAGCCCAGAACTGGGCAGGCAGCCCTGCATCCAGAAAGCAGCATACCATCACCAGAAAGGAACTTTGAGCCTATAGCCTTCAGGGTAACTCTTGGCAACAGGGATGAATGTGTCCACTGGCTCACACTACCCCTCTGCCCTGCATATGGTGTCCTTGGGGGCTGGGCCAAGCCCCAATTTGAGTCTTCCATCACAATACCCAGCAGAAAGCCCCCCCACACAGTGGGTACACAGGAAATATTGAGTGAGTGAACACATGAAATAATGAGAGAACATCCACTCTGCCCTGTTTTTTTCTTAGTGCTGACACCTAGTTTGAAAACCAAAAAAAAAAAAGCAAACCCAAATCCACTGCCATTGAGTTGATTCTGTCTCATAGCAACCCTATAGGACAGAGCAGAACTGCCCCATAAGATTTCCAAGACTAAATCTTTATGGACATAGACTGCCTCTTCTTCCTCCAGTGGAGCACCCAGTGGGTTTGAACTGCTGATTTTGGTTCATTGCTGAGTAGTTTAACTACTGAGCCACTAGAGCTCCTTGACACTCAGCTTAGAGGCCAAGAAAAGGAAGTCAGCAAAGTAGTGGAGCATGAGTTCTGATGTGCATTTTCTGCATATATGTGTTCATGTGTGAACACGTGTGGGGAATGTACAACGACAGTGTGGATGCGTGTATCATGTTTGTTAGCCACTGACTCATAGTGACACTATGCACAATGGAACAAAAGGCTGCCTAGTCCTACACCATCCCCATGACCAAGTGAGGGTCAGATCATTGTGATCTGTAGCATTTTCATGGGTTGATTTTTGGAAGTAGATCACCGTGCATTTCTTCCTAGTCCATCTTAGTCTGGAAGCTCCACTGAAACTGCATGCAACATGCAAGCCTCCACGGACAGACAGGTGGTGGCTACATACAAGGTATATTGGCCAGGAATAGTACCTGGCTTTTCTGGAAGGCAAGAAGTCTACCACCGAGCCATGGTTTAGAAGCAGGAGAGGTGTTTAAGGGTTGTATTGTTTCACTGTACTTATTCAGTCTGTATTCAGTATGCTGAACAAATAATCTGAGAAGATGGACTATATGAAGAAGAACGTGACATCAGGATTGGAGGAAGACTCATTAAAAGCTGCGATACCCAGATGACACAACTTTGCTTGCTGAAAGCAAAGAGAATTTGAAGCATTCACCAATAAAGATCAAAGACTACAACCTTCAGTATGGATTACACTTCAACATAAAGAAAATAAAAATCCTCACAACTGGACCAATAAGCAACATCATGATAAATGGAGAAGAGATTGAAGTTGTCAGGGATTCGTTTTACTTAGATTCACAATCAACACTCAGGGAAGCAGCAGTCAAGAAATCAGACCACATATTGCATTGGGCAGATCTGCTGCAGAAGACTTCTTTAAAGTGTTAAAAATAAAGATGTCACATTGAAGACTAAAGTGTGCCTGACCCATACTATGGTATTTCCAATAGCTTAAATGCATGTGAAATCTGGACAATGAATAAGGAAGACTGAAGAAGAACTGATGCATTAGAATTGTGGTGTTGGCAAAGAATATTGAATATATCATGGACTGCCAAAAGAATGAACATATCTATCCTGGAAGGAGTACAGCCAGAATGTTCTTAAAAGCACTGGATGGTGAGACTTCATTTCTTATACTTTGGTCATGTTATCAGGAGGGACCAATCCCTGGAGAAGAATGTCATGCTTCATAAAGTAGAGGGTCAGAGAAAAAGAGGAAGACCCTCAACAAGATGGATAGACACAGTGGCTACAACAATGGGCTCAAGCATAGCAACAATTTGAGGAATGGCAAAGGACTGGGCAGTGTTTCATTCTGTTGTACATATGGTAGTTATGACTCAGAACTGACTAGACAGCACCAAACAACAACAACATAGTGCTGTCAAGTAGATTTCAACTCACAGCGACCCCATGTGACAGAAAAGTACTGCTCCAAAGGGTTTCCTAGGCTGTAATCTTTATGGAAGCAGATCACCAGGTCTTCCTCTCAGTCAGCAGATGACTATAAACCACTGTGTCACCAGGGCTCCATATATATATATCTATAACCAAAAAACAAACTCACTGCTGTCGAGTCAGATCCGACTCATAGCAACCCTCCTTGGGTTTCTGAGGTGGTATCACTACAGAAGTAGATCGCCCAATCTTCCTTCCAAGGAGTGGCTGGTGGGTTTGTACCTCTAGCCTTCTGGTTAGCAGTCAAATGCCTTAGGCATTATATTACCAGAGCTCCTATAGGACATAGTAATAACTGCTCCATGAGATTTCTAAGGTTGTAATCTTAATGGAAGCAGACTGCCACATCTTTCTTCAACAAAGCAGTTGATGGGTTCGAACTACCAACTTTAGGTTAGCAGTTGAGCGCTTAACCACTTGTGCCACCAGGGATCCCTTCCAAATACACACATATGCACACACACATATGTGCACGCACACACACACACACTCCTCACTTACCAACATGATTAGGTTCCAAAGTTCAGGTTGTTATGCAAAAATCTGCATTAGGTGAAAATGGAAGACAAATACATTATTACATAACTGCCAAATTACATTGTTACAGAACTGCCAAAGCACTGAGAGTCACGGCCCCGTCAAGGTGACACGTAACCTTAACCATCACAGCCAGCATCACTCTCACCTCGCAACTCAGCATTTGTTATTGCCAAATGTATGCTGTTACTGAGCAAAACAGTTGGTAATAGATTTTTAACTCGACATAAATGTGAAATGTGGGATAATGAGATAGTTGATAAGTGAGGAGTAGATGTATATGTATATACATATTTGTGTGGGGAGTACCTATATACACAAGGTGTGCACACATGCAGGTAGGAACATGTACATGAGGTATATGGGTGTGCGTCTGTGTGTGGGAGGTGCCCATGGTATGTACTGTGTACCTGCATGCACAGGGGCACGTGTATGTGGGGTGTGCCACAGATGCCCAGCAATCCTCTGCTTCGTGGGTTCCACATCCCAGAAGGTTACCTGCTCCATCCAGAAGCCAGATCTGTGTGGGCAGGGGCCATGGCATTGGGGTGATAGAGAATAGTGGTAGTTGAGAGTGCAGGCTGCTTAGTTAGATGGACTCTGCCTCAAATTCACTAAGTATCCTTGAGCAAGTTACGTAAACTGCATGCCTCAGTTTTGTCAACTGTAAAAGGAACTCATGATAGCACTTCCTTAATAGAATGTAAAGCATGGAACATGATGACTGTTATCAAGTAAAGGCTTAAAAAATGTTAGTTCTTCTTCTTATCTTGACTGAGGCCTGGTGCTGCTATGGGCACCAGGCTAGTTCTGAGAGCAGGACAGAGACCTACATTTATCCATCACCGTAAAAGTTCCACACACCCTCTGCCCTGACTAGAGAAGCAGGAGGGAGACTGTGGCTGGGGTTGGCAGAGGTCTGGCCTTTGATAGATGCCCCCACTCCAGTCCTTCCAGAGGGCCCCGGGAAGCCTGCAGAGGAATCCCCAGGTTTGGAACACACATGCGGTGGGCGTGGCAAGGTGGGGGCAAAATGTCTCTAACACCAGGCAGCTCTTTAAAAACAGTCCCCCTGGGATGGTGGAGCTGGGCCCCAGAGGCCACACACCCACTGCAGGGACTGGAGGCCTCATGGGGTGAGGTAAATCACCAGCGATTACCTTCTGGAATGCAGTTGCTGTGAAAGGTAGCACGCATGTTACCACTGCATAAACATAGTTAAACTATTTACGATGGCCACAGCCTGCTGCCCCAGGAAGACTCTGCCATGTTGGGGTGAGTGGGCCTGCCTCAGCTCTGCTGGCCACAAGACTTGGGAGACAGAGTTATTTGGCAAGAGCTGGATCCCTGGCACCTTGCCACTGCTACCCAACCCAAATGCCCTGCATGGGCCCAAGGGTGGCATCTTATCACCAGAAAAAAAAAAAAAAAGTTTTAAAATTATGGAAAGTAGAAGAACACCAAAATCCCCTCTTTGTCTTACTTTGGCCCTGTCCTTGGGCACAGTTTGTGAAGCTCAAGTAAGCAGGAGCTTTGCTCTGAATCCAGAAAGTCTACTGAGGCAGATCTCCCTGTGGGATCCTGAGGGAGAAACTGAGAGGGATGACTCAGCCTTGCCCTCAGAGAGCCCCCAGTCTGTGGGAACACAGCCCTGCCCTCAGGAGCCTGAAGTCTAAAGGTGGAGACACAGTCTGTCCTCAGGGACCTCACCCTCACCTTTCCTAGTCTTAGAGCAGAGGCCTCAGGTACAGACTCACGGAGCAGGCTGTCCAGAGATCAGACTCTGAGGTGGCCTTCCAAAAGGAATATCACTGAGTACCCACCTCCATTCACTGCAGGGCAGGGGCTCCTTCTGGGCTCCTGGTGCAGGTCCTAGGCTTGGTCTATTTTCTTTCTCCAGAAATGTCATTACCTAGTGTTTGTTTCTTGAAAGGTACTAGGGTCATGAAAGAAATCACCGAGGCTGATAAACGTGAGAGGGATTTGTCATCAGGGTATGGAGATCTTGTCTACCTCTGAGCCTTCTCCTTGCCCTTCACTTATTGTGCCTGGAGTGCACATTTTGCCCCTTCTTGCCCATCCACACGTTAAGCATCTGCAGGATAGGTCTTCCTGAGCAGCTAAAGTCAACAATGCCTTCTCTCTGCAGTTGTCTGTTGTTGGCTGCAATCTAGTTGGCTCTGGCTCATTGTTGCCTTATGCATAACGGAAAACATGATGCCTGGTCCTGCACCATCTTCATGATCGTCAGCATGTTTGAGTCTATCATTGTGGCTTTTATGTCATTCTATTTCATTGAGGCCCTCTCTTGCCTTTGCCAAACCTCCACTTTACCAACCAGGATATTCTTTTCTAGCAATTTGTCTTCCCTGATATTACCAAAGTAGGTGAGCTCAAGTCTTGCAATCCTGGCTTCTAAAGAGCATTCTGGTTGTATTTTTTCTAAGACTGATTTGTTCATTCTTCTGGCAGTCCATGGTATATTCAATATTCTTCTCCAACACCACAATTCAAATGCATCAATTCTTCTGTTTTCCTTTTCCAGCTTTCACATGCATGTGAGGCAATTGAAAAGACCATGGCTTGAGTCAGGTGCACCTTAGTCAACAAAGCAAGATTTTTGCTTTGATTTCTTGACTGTGACAATTTCTTAAACTTTCCTTGTTTTTGATGACATTGACAGTTTTGAGGAGCTCTGGTGGTGTAGTGCCTAAGGCATATGACTGCTAACCAGAAGGCTGGTGGTTCAAACCAACCAGCCACTCCTTGGAAGGAAGGTTGGGCAATCTACTTCCGTAGAGATACTGCCTTGGAAACCCAAGGAAGGATCGCAATGAGTTGGATCCAACTCGACTGCAGTGCATTGCATTGTTGACAGTTTTGAGGCGTACTGGTCAGATATTTTGTAGAACATCACTCAATTGGGCTTAATCTAATTTTTTTCTCATGGTTAGACTGGGGTTAGGGGCTTTGAGGAGGAAGATCACAGAAATAAAGTGCCATTCTCATCACATTGTATCAATGGTACATACAATCAATGAGGTTTATCACTGCTAATATTGACCTCTGGTAGCATAGTGCCTAAGGCACTTGACCACTAACCAGAAGGCTGGCGGTTCAAACCCACCAGCCACTC
>NW_006921621.1:14407413-14415880 GCF_000298275.1 Orycteropus afer afer
TTTTGAGAACTTTCTTATTTTCTTGCACTATGAGATGCTCTAGGCTCATCTTGTATGTATTCTGCCCCAGTCCTAGAATCAGTAATTTCTCCAAGAAGATCTGGTTTCTTTCATTGAAGCATGGTATTAGAAACCACAATCTGGGTGCTGGGTGTGCTCATTACTACTGGAGTGTCATTGATTCTAGGCCCCTCACCAGGCAGAGCAAGGACTGATGTGTTACACTGACCCATCTATATACATATATATAAATATTTCTATATGTAACCGTCTGTCCCTGTACAAGCTAAACATGAGTTCTTACTGATGTCTCCAACTCTAATTCATTACCACATGGATCACTCTAGCTTTCTCCCCTTGCTTGTCTGTAACTTTCCACTCCATCAGTGAGAAACCTGGTTCCCATCATCCACCATCCCATTGTCTTAATTATTCAGTTCCAGTATACATGTAAGGGAGCTCTGGTGGCATGGTGGATAAGGCACTTGACTGCTAATCAGAAGATCAGTGGTTCAAACCCACCAGCTGCTCTGTAGAAGGAAGACAGGGTATGGTGGTTATGTTTTTGTGTCAACTTGGCTAGGCCTGATTGAGTGGCTGGGCAGCTGGTGGTAGTTATTCCCCATGATGAGACTGGCAATCAACTCCATGGTGGGATCTACAACAAGCAGTTGAATAGCTGCCTTTGGGATGTAGTCTGCTTCCTGTATATAAGGAGAAGCCTTGAGAATGATCTCTAGCCTATGGCATGCTTGGACCCTGCATGTAGCCATGTCCTTGGTCAGCAGCCTGCTATGCTCTGCCAACATTGGGACTTACAATAGACTTAAGTTAATGGCCTGCTATGTGGTTTGGTAACATCAGAACTGTGCCTTTTTACTTGTCAACCTTGGGGCTTCTCAGCCTTAGTAGCCAGTAGCTGTCTGAGGGAAGAAACACCTCTAGCTCCAGTGAGCCGGGAACAGGAGGCAGAGCTGGACCCCAAGGTTGAGAGGCTTTCACCCAGCTCCTAGAGCCTGGTACGTGAACTTGGACTTCAAGCCTCCAAATTGTAAGAATAAACTCCTGTTTATTAAGGCCATCCCATTTGTGGTATATTCTTGTCAGAGCGACACTAGGTAACCAGAACACAGGGCAATCTACTTCCTCGGAAACCCAATGGGAGTCTCTATGAATCAGAAATGACTCAATGGCATTAAGTTTTGTTTTGTTTTGTTTTTTTGGTAAGTATACAGGTATAGTGATTTCAGAATTGTTAGGCCATACCCCTGTGGAAATAACTTTATCAACTAGAGTACAGTGCATATGTACAATTCCTTTTGTCTTTAGTCTTACAGAGTTCACTCATTTCCAGAGTTGCTTACTTTGGCATCTTTTTTTTTCCACTCCCTTCAGTGAGGTTGCTTGGTACATTTTTAATACAGTTAGATTTTTTTTGTCTCTTCTTGTATGCTATCCTGGGATTTTCCCCAACTTCCTAAGTGATTTTTTAATGTATCCATATTAAGGTATAGCAAGGATTGTGAGACTGGCACAGGACTCTGCATAGGGTCACTATGAGTCAGAGACAACTCGATGGCACCTAACAACAACAACAACATATTAAGGGTCACTCTTTGTGCTGTAAAGTACTATGGATTTTGAAAAATGTATAATGCCACTTATCCACAATTACAACATCATACAGAATAGTTTCACCACCTTAAAAATTTCCCTTTGTGTGGTAGTTAAGGTTATGTGTCAACTTGCCTGGGCCTGGTTTTGAGTGGCTGGGTGGGTGATTGTAGTTATTCCCCATGATGAGACTGGCAATCACCTCCATGGTGGAATCTGCCATGAGCAGCTGAGTAGCTGCTTTAGGGATGTGGCTTGCTTCCAATATATAAGGAGAAGCTTTGGAAATGGTCAGCAGCTTTATGGCACACTTGGACCCTGCATACATTTGAGTCTTCATTTAATAGCCTGCCATGTTTCCTACAGATCTTGAGACTGTCTCTGGACTTGAAGTAGTGGCCTGCTGTGTTGTTTGGCCTTCTGGTTAGTAGTCATTTGACTACTAATCTTAGGCCCTACACCACCAGAGCTCCCAATATTGGAACTGTGCCATTTTATTTGTTGACCGTGGGCTTGTTAGTGTCAGTAGCCAGTGGCTGTTTGAGTGAAGAGACACTTCTAGCTCCAGTGGGCTGGGAGCAAGAGGTATAGCTGAAGCCCAAGATCAAAGGGCTTTCACCCAGACCCTAGAATTTGGCACTTTGAACTTGAACTTCGAGCCTCCCAAACTGTAAGAGAATAAACTCCTGTTTGTTGAAGCCATCCATTTGTGAAAGTTTCTGTTAGAGTAACACAAAGTAACCAAATGCTGTGCTTCACCTATTCAACCCTCTTCCTTCCCTAAGCCCCTAGCAACTACTGATCTGTTTACCATTTCTATAGTTTTGCCTTTTCTTGAATGTCACGTAAATGGATCGTATAATAGTAGTCTTTCCACTGGTTTTCTTTAGCAATATATATATTTAAGAGTTACCCATGTCTTTGTGCGATTTGATAGCTCATTCCTTTTTATTACTGAATATCAATACTCCATTGTATAAATGTACCATACTGTTTATCCATTTACCTATTAAAGGACATCTTGACTGCTCCCAGTTTTAAACAATTATGAATAAAGCTAGTATAAATATTCAAGTGCTGGTTTTATTATTGGAGGACATAAATTTTCAGATCAGTTGAGTAAATACCTAGGAACATGACTATTGGCTCATATAGTAAGACAACATTTAGCTTTGTAAGAAACTGGCAAACTGTCTTCTAAAGTTGCTGTACCATTTTGTATTCCCACCAGCAATGAATGAGAGTCCCTGTGGTTCTTCATCCTACTAGCAATTGATGCAGTCAAATTTTTTTTATTCTAGCCATTCTCATAGGTATTGGAGCTCTGGTGGCATAGTGGATAAGGCACTTGACTGCTAACTGGAAGGTCAGCAGTTCAAACCCACTAGCTGCTCCATGGAAGGAAGATGGGGCAATCTACTTCCATAAAGATTTACAGTTTTGGAAACCCAATGGGGGTCGCTGTAAGTTGGAAATAACTCGATGGCAGTGAGTTTGTTTTTTTTTGTTTTTCATAGATATTAGTGGCTTCTCATTGTTGTTTTCATTGCTGTTTCACTTCTCAGCCTTTTGTCTAAGACCACCTGTAAAAACCAGTTCCCATCGAGTTGATTCGGACTCATTGTGACCTTGTGTGTGTCAGAGTAGAACTGTGCTCAGTAGGATTTTCAACTGATAATTTTGTAGGAGGAGATCACCAGGCCTTTCTTCTGAGGAGCCTCTGGGTGGACTCAAGCCTCTAACCTGTTGGTTAGCAGCTGAGTGTGTTAACCATTTGCATCACCCAGGGACTCCGTAACAGTCCTAAAAATTCCAAACCAAAACTAAACCCGCTGTCATCGAGTGGATTCTGATGCATACAGTCCTTACACAATATTAAAAGTTGATTGTTGATCTCCTCACCCAAGCCAAACCTTCAAAAATCATAGTAAATCTCATGTCACTAAAAAGTTCTACCTGAGTGAGAGGAAGCAAGTCTAAGAAGTTCTGTTCTACCTTCTGTTGCACCTTTTCATCAGACTCAAGCTTTGTTTTTCTATTAACCTCATCTCAATGATACGCACTCAGTAGTATTTAGTGGGCCTCCTCTCTGGCCAGCACTCCCTCTGATAGCTGAAGAAGTCACCTCCCTGCCCCTTTTCCCTTGTCTCTTAAGTCACAGTCATAGTACACGGTGTCTGAACACAGCCCTCAGGGCAGGGAGCGAGGTTCTCTGTGTGAAGTGAAGTGATGCTCACAGGACTCAAAACCAAGACCTTGACCTCATTAGCACAATGTTTGGGTCAGCGGGCTTGGGGAAATGTGATGATGTTAATTATGTGCTGATTGATTTAACCCCTGCTCTTGTGAAATGTGTGTATTTGCCTTCCCCTCCTTTCCCCAGGGGCTATAAACTCCTGGGTAGAAGGCAGGAGAAGTACAAGAGGGGACAGGAGGGTGGACTCTGGGTTTACCCTGACCTGGATTCACTTCCTGGCTACTGTGACCCCGGGTAACCTCCCTGAGCCCAGGATTGGGCAAGGATTATGGACCTGGCACTGTGCCTGGCACGTAGGAAGTGCTCAGTAAATCGTAGCCACTAATACCATTACTGTGAATTATCATTTTATTTTATCAGCTGAAGGATGGTTTTCCACTTTTCCATCTCTGTTCTTAAGAGACACTGGAGTGTAGACAAATATTGTCCAATAGATTTCTGTAATGAAGGAACCATTTACTATCCACACTGTCCACTTGTGACTACTGAACCCTTGAAAGGTGGTTAGTGCAATTAAGGAATTGAATTTTAAAATTTCGTTTCATTTTAATTAATTCAAATAGTCACATGTATTTAGTGGCTACCATTTGAGATAGCATAGGTGTAGAGTAAGAACATAGGCTCTGGGACAGACCACCCGGGATATTATCCTGCCTCTCCCACGTCCTAGCTGTAAGACCCTGGGCAAGTACTAAGCTGCTCTGGGCCTCAGTTTCCTCATCTGTAAAAAATGGATCTTTCAGTACTTACATCCATTGTTGTTTGAGGATGAGCCAGTAGCCGGTTGCTATGGAGTCAGCTCTAACTCATGGTGACCCCATGCATATCAGACTAGAATTGTGTTCCCTAAGCTTTTCAATGGCTGATTGTTCAGAAGTAGATCATCAGGCTTTCTTCTGAGGCACCTCTGAGCAGTCTTGGACCTCAGCCTTTTGGTTAGTAGTCAAGTGCTTTAACTGTTTGCACCAACCAGTGATTAATGGGTTAAGAGGTATAAAGTGTCCCGTTTCAGGAGTGCTTCAGGAGCACTCATTATCATTGCTGTCCTCAGCACAAATGCCAGCCTATGATCCAGACATGGGCATGACTGTCTCCACAACTGCTGGCAGCATCTTGAGGGCAGGAGCTCTGCTTGCCACTCCTCTGAATCTCTCAGGAGTCCACACTTAGAGCAAAGAAAACCAGTGTCCACTGACCAGTGACTGAAGGGAACTTGGGATGCCTAGAGTAGGAGATAAGGATGGGGAGAGCTCTCCAGTTGACAGCCAGGCTGTCCCTCTGCCCACGCAGTGGTGGGATTTACTCTTCTTGCAAGCAGAAGGCTCTGAGGGGTTCCTTTGGGAAGGGATGGGCTACAGAAACCAGGCTCATCTTCTGGCCTAAGAAGGATTTTGGATGGGGCTTGGGGGATGGACACAAGGCTTTCTCTGCTCTAATCTCTCAGGCGAGGGAGCTGAACTGTGCCCCCCCCCCCGCCCCAACCCCCTCTTCAAACACTTGACATTAGGTTGGATTGATCCACCTGCCAAACTCTGCCAGAGAGGGCCAAAAGTCAGGAGGGCGCTCCCGGAAAGCAGCAGGCTTCTAAGAAATGGGAAGTCTAGATTCCAAGCCAGAGCCCTGGAACTGGGTCTATGGAATTCCCCTTTCCTTTACACTCAAATAAGGAACCGAATTTCTTGATTTCAGGGAATGGGTGCAAGTCCTTGTCCTTGCCCCTCAACTTCTTCTACAAATAAAGTCTTAAGGACAGCAGGGATATGAGGGTCACGTGGGGATTTTCGGATCCCAGGACTTCTTGGTGCCCCCAGGGGCAAGCGTCAAATTCCCCCAAAGAATTAATCCGTGTCAGAAGCCAAGGACCTTCTGGGGGTCTCCAAATTCCCTGCCCTCATCCTAGTTTCTTCCCTACCTGTCAAGGACTCAGGAGGCAATTGTGGGGCCCATAGGCCTATGAAGTGGTCTGAGAGGAGACCACCACTGTTTCTCACCACAAGGCCAGATTCTTCTCCTCCTGGGTCTGGGGTTCCTGCTTCTGCCACCAGAAGCAAATTACCCTTCAGACTCACAGAGGAAAGCCACAGTCCCAAGGCCCACAAGTCTCCAAAGATAGGGAGTAGAATCTTTGCTCCACATTCTCTGATTTCAGGACAAGAGATAAAAGGCAGTAAAGTTAGACCCCAGAAGGACTTCGTGTGAGGGAGAAATATTAAACAATTATATACAACCCTCTGATCAGGCTGAGGAGGAGGGCTCCAGTAGACTAGGAAGGGCTGTTGGGCAATCTAGGATTTAAAATACTCAGGCTGCATAGTCAATGTGATCTCAGCTGGATCTGGTGTCAGAGACTTAGGATTAAATCCCAGCCATCTCACCGACAGGCTGTGTGACCTAGAGTTAATTGCTTAATGGCACTTCTGTTCAGTTTTCCTATCTGTAAAATGGGGATAATGATATTTACCACCCAAGTTGTTTTGGGAAGTGAAGGTTGTTAAGTGCCATGGAGTTGCTCCGACTCACAGCAGAACGAAACACTGCCCAGTCCTGAGCTGGCTCCATGATTCTTGCTACACTTGTGCCCATCACTGCCATCACCATGTCAATCCACCTTGTGAAGTGAGGAAGTGAGGGAGTGAGGTAATGGCCCTAGTCCAGTGCCATAGACTAGAGAGGTGACTGAATTTGGGCAGACAGGAGTTTTAGGGTATAGTGGGAAGGGAAGATCTATAGGAAGGGGGCCTGGAGGAGCTAAGCATCCCATCACTGGGAAGTCACCACAGCTGGAGACAGCCTTGGCACCTGGCTCCAGAACAGGGAATTAGCCCTCCTCCCTGTGCCCACTGCCTAGTCTGCTCCTGCACATCACTTCAAGGAAGTTCTGGGAGGACACTGAGAGAAATGGGACCTCCTCCCTGGAGGTCTCTGCTCTTACAGCAGGACCCTATCCCCCCTTGATCTGGGAACACTCAATTGCCAGCCTCAGGAAGCTTCTCATGGGACTCCCTCAGGAAAGAATTGGCTTCTTCCAGGTAGCCTTGTTTCTCCCTCTGCAAGAACCATGTGCCGGTGAGTGTTGGGGTAACTGGTGGGCAGGTTTGCTCTGGGGACCTGCTTCCCACAAGACTAAAGAGCAAAATCAAAGCTGGTCCATGCCTCATGGCAGGGTGCAGTGCAGCAAATTGCTTAATATGGCCATTGTAGGCATAGCCCTACATTTTGTGATGTTTTATAAATCCTAGCCTCTATGCCTACTTAGGGTGGGATGTATCTTGAGGTCCACCTTGCTGGAATATCTTAGTTTCCTTTATTTATGTGAATATTCTGGGAGAGTTCACTGTCTTGCTCCAGAACCTGCACCTGGTTCGTCATCATCTTCTCCCAGGACTTGGAGGAGCAGCCAGTCATCTGACCTGCCAATTTGGGTTTGCCAGCCCCTGCAACCATGTCAGTGAGGAGAATCCTCCAGACCTACACCTGACCCACAGATTTGGAAGTTGCCAACCTCCCAGCCTCCACCATTGTGTGAGCCATTTCCTTAGCAGTTTGTGGAGTTCTGTGAGATGTTATGGTGAAATATGGAACCTGAAGATGGAAGGAGAATACTGAGAGGAGGAGAAGGAGTTGATGCTAGAGATGATGGAGTTGAGAATGAGCTCTGGTGGTGTAGTGGTTAAGGCTTTTGGCTGCTAACCAAAAAGTTCAGTGATAGGAACCCACCAGCCACTCCATAGAAGAAAGATGAGGCAGTCTGCTTCCATAAAGATTTACAGCCTTGGAACTCCAATGGGGGTCACTATGAGCTGGAATCCACTAGATAGCAGTGAGTTTGGATTTTTATGAAGTTGAGACAAAGGTGCTAATGTAGCACTACAGGATGTTGGGTGGGCCAACGGAAACTCCTGCTGCTCCCCAGATGTTAAAGAGGCTGAAATAATCGCCTCTATTCACTCCAATTAGGAGAAATTTAATGATGGGAAGTCTCACTTGGGACTAGTTGAAGCAGAGGCTCAACTAGTTGATGAAGATAAAGACTGACAGGGGGCTAGGGTCTTCTAATCCAGCCCTCAGCAGGGGACTCAAAGCTATATGGCCCGGAGGTGGGGAAGAGAACTTCTTGGAGGTTCCTGAACACAGGAGCTCAATGTACTGTCAATGAAATCTTGAAGGGTCCTAAGGTTAGACTGGGGGAATATGGGGATGAAACAGTTGATGGAATTAAGGTGAGAGTTTGGATGAGAATTAGAAGATTTAAACAGATGTTGTATGAAGTAATTGCATCTCCCTTTCCTGAATATATTCTTGGTATGGATATTATGTCTAATTGGAGAACACTGCCTCCACCTGACATTGTAAAACTGACACTTATGTAAGTCTGCCCTTAGACCAGTATTGATTGGACATGCTAAATGCAAATCATTAGAATTGCCTGAACCCACTCAGGTTGCTAAATTGAAATATTATGTACTATTTCAAATCTCTTGGCATAACTGAGTGAGCACCTCCAATGGGGCATCTGTTTGTTGAAATATCTCAATCGGTATGCCATCAATTCCCGGAGCCTTGTTCTTCGCCAGTTCTTTCATTGCAGCTTTGACT
>NW_006921621.1:14417275-14436344 GCF_000298275.1 Orycteropus afer afer
TGGGGTCGCTATGAGTCGGAAACGACTCGACGGCACTTAACAACAACATAACAACAACAATTTCAAATAGGATATCTTGTGGACAAGGAGATTACTACTTTGATTTTGATTTTGACATGCAAAAGGCTGGAGTATTGGTGCCAACAAATGCTCTGTATGACCTGTGAAAAAGACAGATGGTTCATGGAGGCTGACAGTAGACTATTGAGTGCCACCAGTGGCTTCAGCTGTTCCAGACATGGTATCAATGGTACAGAAAATACAGCAGGGTAAAGTAGATTGGTACTCAGTGATTGATCTTGCAAATACCTTTTTCTCCATCCCAGTCTCAGAAGAGAACCAGTCACAGTTTGCTTTCATGTGGGAAGGGTCACAATATACTTTTAATGTTTTGCCACAAAATTACTTGAATTCACGTGCTTACTGTCATGGTTTGGTTAGAAGAGACTTGGACTTGGGGCAGATTTCAAGTATTACATTAAATTGATGATATTATATTAATATTATATTATTACCAAACACAGAATTACAGGCTAAGGCAGATTTGAAAAAAGTAGTTGACAACATGATCCACAGAGGCTGGTTAATAAACCCAGCAAAAATCCAGGGCCCTGGCCAAATGGTGAAATTCTTGGGAATAACTTGAGCTGGAGCCACCCATGACATTCTACAGGAAACCAAGAATAAGTTGCTGTCACTACCTTCCCCCAAGACTAACCAGGAAAGCCAGTGTTTAATTGATCTATTTGGATTTTGGAGAACATATATTCTACATTTAGGAATATGCTGTCTTCCATCCATAAAACCACTCAGAAGAAAATTGCATTTGAATGGGAGCCCAAGCAACAGTGGGCTATGTCTGAATTACAGAAAACAACACTCTCTTTGCCTTTAAACCCTTATGATCCACATTCAGACATGATTTTGTGTGTGTGTGTGTGATTTAGGTGAAAGTTTACAGTGCAAATTCACTTTACATACAGCAGTTCACACACACTTTGTCTCATGACATTGACTACAATTTACTCCAATGCAACAGCTCCCCTTCCACTTCCTCCTGATAGTTACCTCTTCCCTGTGCCCATCCTTCCATGCACTCCTGCTACCTGAGCTGTTTCCCTGTGTATAAAGAGCTCTTCTCTCTCCCATAATTGTTCCTTCCAAGGAGTATATCTACCTCAGGTAAATATTCAACTCATAAGCCTGTCTTTTGTTTGGCTGGAAACTATAGGTATGGGTTCAATCCCAGACCTGAAAGTCAGCTAGGGGCCATAGTCTCAGTGGTTCCACCAGGCTCTATCAGACCAGCAAACCTGGTCCCCCCTTTTTTTTCCCAAATGATTTTGAGTTTTGTTCCACATTGTTCTCCCTCTCTATCCAGGATCTCATACATAGATCCCCCTCTGAGTGGTTGACAGTGATAGCCAGGCACCATCTAGTTCTTCTGGTCTCATAGTCATATAGGCTGTAGATCTCCTGGAGTACCAGTCACTTGGACTAATTGTTTTCATGAATCTTTGGTTTTCCTCATTCTTCTTTGCTCTGGATGAGGAGAGACACATCACTGCATCTAGATGGCTGTAAGAGGTGGCACAATGTTTTGTATAGTATGTTATGCCAACTGAGCTTGATGTCCCCTGTGACTATGGTCCTGAGCCCACAGGTTCAACTACTTGCTCCCTCTGGGTAGCTGGCTATGACCAAAAAGTGACTATAACCTTGTCCCTTGTCAGCTCTACTATACACCCGGGAATTCTTACAGATCATACAAATACACTTGTGGAAATGTTGTCTGCCAACCCTATACATGGTCTTGGGTACACTCCCAGCTGCATAGACATACCTAATAGTTCAGCCTGTTCACCTATCTATCCACCCATATACCCATGTTTGCCTTCACTGACAATGCAGTACTGTATGTGCAAAAGGGTTCATCTTTGTTGTCTGCACCTCCTGTGCACCTCTCTATGCCTTCCTCTCCCTCCATGCCACCATGTTGATCACTCACATTTGGTACATTGCCCTTCTCTTCACCCAAATCAATACTTATCTCTGCCTATCTAGTCATATAGGTTGTAGGCTATACATAGGCTCTCACCTCTGGTAACCAACAAAGAAAATTTCCTTCCATATATAAACTTTTCCAATAATGGACTAATACAATCTTGTCCTTCTATGCTTGACTTATTTCACTCAGCATAATGTCCTCCAAGTTCATCCACATTATGTGGTGTTTTGCAGATTCTACATGATTCTTTAGGTTTGCGTAGTATTCCATTGTGTGTGTATGGTTATCTATTCCTCAGTTGATGGACACCTAGGTTATTTCCAACTTTTGGCTATTGTAAATAGTGCTGCAATGAACATGTGTGTGTTCTTGTCATGGCTCTCATTTCTTTAGGATATATACCTAGTAATGGAATGGCTGGGTCAAATGATATTTCTAATTCCAACCTTTTAAGGAATCACCATACTGCTTTCCACAGTGGTTGTACCATTTTACAGTCCCACCAGCAGTGTATGAGAGTCCCAATCTCTCTGCATCCTTGCCAGCATTTTTTATTTTCTGTCGTATTGTAGGGCTGGGGCAAGATGGTATCTCATTGTTGTTTTGATTTGCATCTCCCTAATGGCTAATGATTGTGAGCATTTCTTCATATGTTTGTTGGCCACCTGAATATCATCCTTGGTGAAGTGTCTATTCATGTCACACATGATTTTGGAGGTGTCTGCTACACATGCTTATGCAGATTGGAGCTTGTGGCAAAGAACTGAGAATGCCACTCTATGGTGACCACTTAGATTCTAGACTAGAAAGTTTCCAGATGCTGCAGTATGATACATGCCATTTGAAAGACAATTACTCAACTGCCATTGGACATTGATTGAGACTGCCTCAATGACAGAAAAACATAAAATCGTCATGAGATCTAAAATACTCCTAATGTTTTGGGTGATGTCAGAGAAACACTTTGATAAGGAAAGTGATGCTCAAAATAGTTCCATAATAAAATGCAAAAGGTTCATATAAGAATATGCTACTGTAGTAATGCAGGGAAGCACCCACCATATCCACAAACAGGTAGCCTCTCTTGCCATAGGTCTTACACTGGAACCACCTGAGAAGCTGCCAGAGCTCATTGCCACAAGGACAGTGTCCTATGAATGACTTTTCTGCTGACCAGCAGAAGGGCTGCTTTGTCCACAGATGGCCATTCCAGGGTACATGCACAACATTTGATGTGGAAAGTTGCTGCATTAAGACCAGCAGATGGAAAGACCCTGATTGAAGAAGGTGAAAAAAAAATATCAGCTCAATGGGCTGAACTGCATGCTGTCTTCCTAGCTGTCATGGAAGAATTGGGCAATGGTGAGAGCCCATAGGTTTGGATTTTTACTGACTCATGGGCAGTGGCCAATGTCCTGGTTATATGGTCAGGCAAATGGGTGATGGAAAATTGAGATATTAAGGGGACACTCATGTGAGGCATGGACCTATGGAAAGAACTCTGAGAATTTAAAGGATAAATTAGAGCAGGTCATGTTGATGCCCATCAGAAGTATCTCCTTCCTGGATCAGAAGTCAATTGGAATCAGCAAGTGGACATGTTGACCAGCAGCTAGTCACCTGACCTGCTGATTTGGGTTTGCCAGCCCCCACAACCACATGGGGAGAATCCTTCAGACCTATGCCTGACCCACAGATCTGAGGTTTGCCAGCCTCCTAACCTGCACCGTTGCATGAGCCAATTCCTCAGCAGTTTGTGAGTTCTGTGAGATGTCACAGCAAAATAAAGAACCCTAAGACAGGAGGGAGAGTACTGAGGGGAGGAAGAAGAGTTGATGTTAGAGCTGATGGAGTGGTTCAGCAGTTTGGAAAAACTGGACATTTGGGACATCTTTAACCTCTACTTCATAGGGATCAGCCTTGTGCTGATCCTTCTAAAAGAAATTATTCAAGGGCAGGGACAGGAAGGAAGCTGGCTCTGAAGACTGGCATGGTGACATCGGCTGACCCCTAGGCTGAGTGGTCTTTGAGGGCTTCCCTCCCTGCCCCTGGCATGGGTAAGAAGAACCTTGTGACTACTGGGCTGTAAACAGCCTCATAAAGTCAGCTTGAGCCAAACTGCATATTGACAAGGACAATGGTGAAAGAGAGTGAGGGCTTGGGGAGCCCAGGGCTATGTGGACCCAGCGGATGTTTTTAATTCTTTTTTAGTCTTTTTGAATGCAAAAGGACAAAGCTCTTATCATAAGTTGAGACACAGCCCCTACCCCCTCAGACTGGAGCTCCCTAAGGGCTGTGTCTCCCCTCAAACTGGCCCTTGAGAAGGGCCTGCCTCTTTCAGTGATGACTTACTCTTATAGTGTCCCCATGGGGAAGACAGCTCCATCTTTAATTTGTATCCAGGACTAAGAGTGATGACACCCAGTGTAATTATGAACCTTCCTGAAAAGATATGGACCCCCTGGAAGACTCCTTTGGTTTTCTTCTCTTCACTCTACCAGTCCTCATAGGAGAGGTGGGGACTAGGGTGGCCCAAAGGTGGGACTGGAATGTGGCTGAGGTGTGGGGAGCCGGCCTGCTCCCTCCCTCTCTCTCCTACCTCTAGCCCCAGACTGGGCCCCTCTGACCTCTCTGAAGCCCTACTGTGGAGCAGCTAGCAGCAAGCCACTCCAGCTGGGCAGCTCCTTTCCTCCCTCCAACTTTACTCACAGAGGAGTGTGCCCAGCTGCCCACTGCTAGGTACAGAGGATAAAAATACACAATGGAAAAACACGTGGCTCCAGGTCAAACATTAACCTGCAGGGCCTGGCATGCTGGCCACATGGTGGCCCAGGTGGCCACCAATGCACGGCTGGCAGTGGAGTCCTTTCCTACTGACCATCACCGACAATTTCAAACACTTACCCAAATGCTTCCAGCAGGAATTCTTTAGAAAACAAAGCACATACCTGAGGACACTGAGGGACAGTTTGGGTGTTTCCAGCCTGGGTGCTTCTCTCTCCTGCTCAGCTGGGGGTCTTCCCTGAGTACCCCAATCCCAGGTCACCCCCAGTTCCAGGTGAAAGCAGCGCCTTTGACTCTCTGGGAGAAGAGGCGGCTCTGAGATCCCATCACTCAGTTCTCTCTCCTACGGCAAAGCAGAGCTCATTTAGAATCTGAAAGGAAAGAAAGAAAACAGGGCAGAGCAATGGCCTCTGGAGGCTGGCCCCCGCCCCTCACCAAGCTTGGAGGACACCTATAAGAGGTGTGGAGGAGAAGGGAAGGTGAGAAGCCCCAGTCCTGTCTCTGATTTACCCTGCATGTCCAGCTCTGTTGTTCTCTGGGGCTGGGGAGATCAGAGGGACAGTGTGTCTCCCATGGATCCAGATGACCCTCTTGCACACTGCTGGCCCACCTCTGTATGACCAGGCAGTTCCTACTGGGGGATATATCTGCAGCCACTGAAGGCTCAGAGTCTGGGAGTGCCTGACCCCTGGCACTCACTCCAAGCACACCTCTGGAGTTCAGTGTACAGTGGTTCTAGGAAATGTCTGCGCTGCAGCCTTGAGCCTGGGCCAAATATTCTTTTTTTTTTTTTTTTTGTCGGGGAAGCTTGACTGGGCACAATGAAAAAAGAGTAAAGTCCATTTGGACATGGCATGACTGCCTATAATTCCAGCTGGCATGAGGGTCAGTGGGCTCCACCTGGGGCCAGAGAGAGATTTGGGGACCCCTGAGGTGTCTCTGGAGCAAGGAAGAAGCCCTCCAGGCCACTTTGATGTCCAAGGCAGCATCACAGCGGCACAGTGGAAAGTGTGTAAATATTAGCTTTTAACGGGAAGCAGAAAGTGTGACTGGAGGTCAGTGAGAGCCTCACACACCCCTCTGGGGGCAGCAGAGACTGGCACTGCTGGGACGAGAGTCCAGCACTGGACAGGAAGTCGGGAGGCCTGGAGCCTGGCCTCTGAGGCCAGGAATTCCCACCCAGGATCATCTACTAGGCTCCTGAAATGTTCCTACTAGGATGGTGGTCACTGTGCTCGAGCAGGCCCTAGAGACAGCTCCTGCAGACCTGGCCCTACTGCTGACTCAGGCTAAGCCACACAGGGGGGCCTCATGGGCTTTGGAAAACTTCAGAGCCTGTGGCTTAAAGCCAAGTTCTGCTACCTAAGTAGCCACATGGTCTAGTGTGAGTTAATAAGCCTCCTCACACCTTGGTTTCCTCATCTGGATTTGGTCCATCTCTGAGGGCCTCACTGGAGATCCAGGGCTCTTACCACCTGCCTGCTCCCCACAGTCATGCACCCTGCTCTCCCCTCCCTGACCATGCTAGAAGTGCATCATATCACCTTCATTATCGCTCTGGTATTTGCTTTGGCTCATGGAGCAATTAGCTGTGGAATTGAACAAAGGCTGAGGAGGGAGGCAGATAATAGACGTCCAGAAGCCTGGCTTTGAGGAAAGCCATAGGCAGAGGCATTAGCCTGCACCCTGACCTCGGCCCTGAAACAAAGCTGAGGATGCAGGGAGGTGGGTGTGAGGAGCCGGGAGCTGGGGGAGGCGGTGTTTGCATCTGGATGCCATCTGGACGAGGGCAAACACCAAGGGGCCACTCGAGGAAATGCCTGAGCGGCAAACCAAATCCTGCAGAGAAATCGCTGGGCCCTTGAAACAAATGTCTGAGGGAGAGGAATGTGTCTGGGGCGTGTTGGAGGGGGACAGAGAGGCCAGCTGGGGGTGGGGGGCAAGGGAGGAAGGAAGGGACCAAGCCTTGGGGCCTCTCTTAGTGGGGGGCACCCTCAGCAGACGGTGAGGTTGGGAGCATAAGCAGGGTCCCCAAATACAGAAGGAAAGTTCACATTGCCTCAGAATTCTGGGTTTGGCTCCCTGTTGCCCCACCCCACCACTTGTCATCCCCTAACACCCAGAGTGCTGCTATCCTTCAGACCAAGACAACACCTACTGTGTGAACAGCTCCAGGTACAGGAATCCTAGACTCTCTGAAGTATGAATCAGCTCTGTGTGGAAGGTTTGGAGTCACAGACCTCAGGTTCAAATCCCCTCACTCCTTAATCGACTTTCACAAAGTTACTTTGTTTGGCCAAGCCTCCATTTTCTCATTTGTAAAAGTGCATTATCACGCCTTGTGTCCACATCTTAGGCCTCCCATGAAATGTGGTCATGTGGTCACTGCTGACCCTGGACATGGTACCAGAGCAAAGCAGGGGACTTGGGGGACCCTTGACCCTACATTAGCTGAGGACTACATACTTGAGTTTTCAGGACCTCTGTCCCAACCCACCCTGTTGATACAAGGAAACAGATGCTGGTGCAGCCCTGTCACCTTATCCAGAGGTGCTTATGATGCAACCCCAAGGGAGAGGACAGAAATCATACTTACCCCAAGTCATCAGACAAAACAAGACCTGGACACATTAGCTTTCTCCTATCACACCGTCTTTAAACCAGACCAGGCAGGCACACATGAATGTGTGTGCACATGTGCATGCTTGTGCATACACATAACTATGCATGTATACATGTGTGCACATGTGCTGTTTGCACATGTATGTGTTTGTATATGTGTGTATTTATTTGTAAGTGCTTTTATGTGGTGTGTGAAAATGTGTTTGGTTTTCCATATGTGAAAAAATATGTGCATATGTTTGTATGACTATATTTGTGAGTATGTATTGTGCAAATGTCAGTGTGTATATTCATTTATGTATATCATGTATTTACATATTTATGTGTGTATGTTTTTGTCTGTACTATGTATGCATGTGCAGTGTGTGTTAATTTATAATGTACAGGAGTTTGTGTGTATAAATAATGTATGTATGTGTTTATATAATGTGTTTCTTTGTTAATACATTGTGGATATAATGTATCTATGTATAAGTGGCATGAATGTGTATTATGTGTGTATGTGTCTCTGCATGTACATATATGATTATATATATATATATATATATATATATATATACTGTTTCCATGTGAAAATGCATGTGCATAATTAGTGTATGTGTGAATGATGCGTATGTATGGTTACATGTGTGGGTGTAATGTATGTGGTGTATTTGTGTGTAGCATGTGTGGTGTGTATGAGCCCGTGCCTTTGACACATTTGAGAAAGTCCTGGACTTGCAGTCAGAAAAGGGGATTCAGGCCCCAGACCTTTGACTATGGGAACTTTAGGTACTTGTTTGGCTTTTCTGAGCCTCCATAGGTCCGGCTAAGGAACTCTGATGGCGTAGCGGGTAAAGCATTTGTATGCTAACCAGAAGGTCAGCAGTTCAAACCTACCAGCTCCTCCACAGGAGGAAGATGAGGCAATTTACTTCCATAAAGATTTGTAGCCTTGGAAACCCTATGGGGGTTGCTATGAGTCAGAACTCTATGGCAGGTTTTTTTTTGGGGGGGGGGGTAGGCCAGGCTTTAACCGCCCCAGCAATTCTCCCCTGCCTCTCACCTACAAGAGCCATAGAGGAAGAGCTTTTAGGATGAATAGGCCACAGAAAGCACAGGAGGGCCTACCATATCCAGCCAGCTTGCCCTCACCGAGTTTACTGTCCAGCTGTAAAGACATGAGTGAGCTCAGAAAACAGTGAGAGGACAAAGCAAGAGACTGGAGGAGATTGGCACACAGATGTGCTCCCATAGACCAGGAGAGGTTTGATGGTCATAGGCTCTGAGGTGGATAAGAGCCTGGATTCAAACCCCAGCTCTGCCACTTGCTTGCTCCGGGACCATGGGCACTTAACCTCTCCATACCTGTTTCTTCATCTATAAAATGGGGTTATATAATAGTGTACACCTCAGAATTAATCAGTTAGCACACGGGAAGTACTTAGAAAATGCCTGACACATAGAAAATGCTCAATAGGTGTTAGCTGTTATTACAAAGTGAGAAACCATTGAATTAGGTGTAAGTACTCAGAAGATTAAGGGAGCAATGACAACAACAAAAAGGAGCATCATCAATTCCAGGAGAAATTAAAAGTGTTAAAGGTGGGGGGGAAATATCATAGTTTTACTAAACCTGGATGTCAATGCTTTTACATGGTGACGTTCCATTCCAATCTAACCAGAATGGCACAGCTGCAGGGAAGGGAGTTGTGTACAGAGTTGTGGGTGGGGGCAGCCTGGGGACAGAGCCAAACCCCCACTTTCCACAGTGGCACATCAAAAGATAATGCCTGGAATGGAAAAAATTAAGAAGGAGCCACCCAGGCAAGTTCTTCGGGGATGTGTTGCCGACACCAGAAAAGCCTGCCATGGCTAGTGAAAATGGCCACACTGCTGGCAAGACTGAGATGCTTGTAAGGAAGCTTATAGAACTGTGATTCTATTTATGCATACACAACTTTGATAAAGTGTTTTTTGGGTGCTTTTTTTTTTTAAATCTATGTAAATGCATCAAGTAGAAAGTGAAGACTTGTAGTCTAAGTGTATTTGAATTTTAAGTTTTGCATAGGGCAATGCTGGTATTTTATCTCAGTAGAAGGGTAACAACATGGGGATAAGGCCTTGGGAATGAGGGGTACTCAGGGATGACTTTAAGGGACAGCAAGGGAGTGTCCTAACAGCTCAGCTCTGGTTTATCAAGGTGACAGGTCTCTGGGCCATTATAACTCTGACCACCCTGCCCTCCTCCTGTACTAGCTACTTTGTCATCAATTTAAATGGGTGAATAAGAAGAAATATAATAATATTAACAAACTCTTATATACAATTTTAAAACAGGCCACTGTTCTCAGCTTTTTAACATGTTTTAACTCATTTATTCTTGCTACCAATCCTTACAAACCAAAACCAAACTCACTGCTGTCAAGTTGGATCTGACTATAGTGACCTCTCCTTGGGTTTCCCAGGAGCTCTGGTAGCATAGTGCCTAAGGCACTTGACTGCTAACCAGAAAGAAGGCTGGTAGTTCAAACCCACCAGCCACTCCTTGGAAGGAAGTTTGGGCAATCCTACTTCTGTAGTGATACTGCCTCGGAAACCCAAGGAGGGGTCGCTATGAGTCGGGGCTGACTTGACGGCACATAACAACAACAACAACATTACTACAGAAGTAGATTGCCCAATCTTCCTTCCGAGAAGGAGTGGCTGGTGAGTTTGAACCATCAGCCTTCTGATTAGCAGTCAAATGCTTTAGGCACTATGCCACCAGAGCTCCTACCAATCCTTACCACTATCTATTTACCACCATCTATTTGCCTCGGAAACCCAAGGAGGGGTCGTTATGACTCGGGGCCGACTCGACGGCAAATAACAACAACAACAACATTTTGCTTTCCATTTTAAAGATGAGTAAACTCAGGCACAGATTAAGTAACAATTCAAAGGACACATAGCAGAGCCAGGATTGGAGCTCAGGCAGTCTGACTGCAGAGTCCATGCTCTTAATCACTAATTGTTCAAGAAGACCAGAAGAAGGAAGGATAAGAGTGTTGCCTATCTGCTCCCCCCGTCCTCAGAGGAAGGTGAAGCAAGGGAAGAGTGGAAAAGAAATTCCTTGGAAGCAGTAGGCAGCTGGGTGACCTTGATGGACATGGCCACAGAGAGGCTGAGTTCCCACAGGAGACACAGATTATTAGGGAAGGCATCCCTGCCAGGGCCCTAGCAACAGAGTCCTGTTTAGGCCGTCTGTGCGGGGCCAGGTGGTTGGTTGGTAGAGTAAGCAGGGCCAGAGCTGTCAGATGCCAAACTGCTGACTTCAGCCTCCAGATCAGTCCAGAAACCCAGGCTCCGAGGCAGGCCAGTTCTTCGCTACCCAGAATCACCCCTTGGCCCTCCCTCACATATACCTGTGCATCTCCCCTTCATGTTGGTTCCTCAGTCACTCTACACTGAGTGCTTATGGTGTGGTAGGAACTGGGTTCTGGAGCCAGGATGCTAAGGTTAGACTCCTGCCACCTCCTAGTGGCATGACCATTCATGAGTTCCTCAACTGCTCTATCCCTCAGTTTCCCCTCTATGAATGAAAAGTATAGCAGCATTGATGCCACAGGGTTATTGTGAGGATTCAATGAGTTAGTACCTGTAAAGTGCTTAGTACAGTATCTAGCCTGTAGTATGTGCTCAATTCATCAAGCTACATGTCCCTCACTCGTTGGGGTTATTAATAACAACATTGCATTTGAGCTTCACCTACCTAATCTTTTTGTTTGTTTGTTTTAATTTTTACTGTGATTTGGGTGAAAGTTTACAGAGCAAATTTATTTCTCATACTGCAGTTCATACATATTTTGTTTCATGAAATTGATTGAAATTCCTCACAATTTAACATCTCTCTTCCCACTTCCTCCCTGTAGTTACCCCTTCCCTGTGTCTTTTCCTCCCATGCACTCTCGTCCCCACCCCCAGCTATCTCCCTGTGCAAACACTGCCCTTCTCTTCTTCCACAATAGATCGATTGCTTCAAGAAGTGTATCTACATGATGTAAATGTTCACCCCATATGCCTGTCTGTTGTTTAGCTGGAAGCCATAGGAGTGAGTTCAGTTCTAGAGCTGAAGAGAAACTAGGGGTCATAGTCTTGGGGATCTCACCAGGCTTTATCAGACCAGTAAACCTGTTTTTTTGTTGTTGTTGTTGTTGTTGTTGTTGTTTTATGATTTTGAGTTTTGTTCCACATCATTCTCCCACTCTATCCAGGATATCCTGCACTGATCCCTTTCTGAGTGGTTGACAGTTGTAGCAGGCATCATCTAGTTTTTCTGGTCTCTTGGTCATATAGGCTGAGGAGCACATGGTCCACTAATCCCTTGGACTAATTGTTTCCATGCATTTTTGGTTTTCTTCTTTGCTCTGGACAAGGAGAGATCTATCATTGCATCTACAGGGCTTCTTGCAAGGTTTTAAAATCCCAGTCACTACTCACAAAAGTAGGATGCAGAGCAATGTTTTTGTGTATGTTATGTCAGTTGAGCTTGATGTCCCCTGAGACCATGGTCCAGAGCTCACATCACCTACCTAATCTTGAGCAAATAAGATTTTCCTTAAATCTCTGCCCACATGAGATTTTCAGTCCATTAAGGGAATCTTGGACAGATACGTAAGTACTAAACTAGCATATTGGTGATGGTGTTAGCTGCCATCGAGTTGGCCCTTGACTCATGGAAACCCCATGTACAACCAGATAAAACCCAGTCCTGCAGAATCTCCATGATTGGTTGTGGATCAGACAATCATGATCCATAGGATTTTAATTGGCTGGTTTTCAGGACAGATCTCCAGGCCTTTTTTCCTAGTCCATCTAAATTTGGAAATTATGCTGAAATCTGTTCAGCATCATAGCCTCCACTGATGAACAGGTGGTAGCTATGCACAAGGTGCATTGGGGAACCCGGGTCTTCTGCATGGAAAGTGAAAACTCCACCACTGAACCACCACTGCCCTCAAACTAGGCCATACCTGAGCTAACTATCCCTGAAAATGAATCACCTAATAATCTCTGATCAAAAGGAGAATGAGCCCATTGATGGTGCAAATGGTTAGCACACTTGGCTGCTAACTGAGAAGTTGATGGTTTAAGTCCACCCCGTGGTCCTATAGGAAAAAGGCCCAGTGAACTAATTCAGAAATCAGCCTTTGAAAACCCTATGGAGTACAGTTCTACTCTGACATGGGGTGGTCATGAGTTGGAGTCAACTGAATGACAGCTGGTAATAATAGGTTCAGAAAGGCCTCCCCTTCATCCCCTTATTCATTCTATAAATGTTTCCTGAGCATCTGCTTTGTACCAGGCAAGTAGATGACACCATCCTCCACCACTTTGTGAGGTAGGAGTCACTCCCATTTTACAGACCCACAACACAACCGATAGATGGGTGGTGGTCACATATGCACAGGAGAGATAATAATGATGGGAACTTTTCTGATGATTAGAAATAATTTATGGACAGTGCCTGGTGCATACCAGATGCCCAGATGCTAATAATAATGGGGGTTGGGAAATGAGACATTTATAACATATACAACAACATGAGAATGATCACATAGAATGTTTTGAGAAAATACAAAGGATTACAAGACAAAACCAATAAGCAGTGCTACATGGGGAATACTTTCAGTTCAGACTGAGGAAGGATTTGGGGAAGAACAAGGTGAAATGAGCTGCCTCTGTAAGTAGTGAGTCCCCCATCCATAGCAGCCTGCAAGTGCATCAGAGGGCCCTCTGTCGGGGATTCTGCAGGAGGGATGATGGACAAGATGAGATGACTTCTAAGCACTTTCTAGCTCTGCGTTGTATAACTTTGATTCTGAACCTGAGTAAGACGTAAATTTCTGGGAAGAACTATCAATTCTTGGACAGGTCTAATGTGCACTCAGCTTTGGGGGGTAATCCTTTGTTGATCTGGACGGTAGGTGTCACTAAGTTGAGGGTTGGCGGAGCTGATATTTCCTGAGAATGGAAGATTCAGGCAACTGTCACCTGTGCTGCAATTGGACCCAGTGCTCTGCTGTCCCTTTGTCTGGTGTCTCTTGACTGATGGGGACCGAGACTTCTTGGATACTTACAGGAGCTCAACAAATCCTTATGGCATTACCTTTTGGGTTACAAAACTAAACCAAAACCAAACCACACTGCTGTCGAGTTGAGCCCGACTCATAGCAACCCCTCCTTAGGTTTCTGAGGCAGTATTAGATTGGCAGAAGTAAATTGGCCAATGTGGTGGTTAGTTTTGTGTGTCACCTTGGCTGCCTGGTGGAGTGGCTGGGCAGCTGGTGGTAGATATTCCCCATGATGAGACTGGCAATCAACTCCATGCTGGGATCTACCACAAGCAGCTGAGTACCTGCTTTGGGTATGTGGTCTGCTTCCCATATATAGGAAGCAGCTTTGGGAATGGTCTCTAGCTTATGGCACATTTGGACCCTGCATGTAGCCATGTCATTGTTCAGCAGCCTGCCATGCTCTGCCGACCTTAGGACTTACAATGGACTTGAATTAACGGCCTGCTGTGTGGTTTGGTAACATCGGGACTGTGCCATTTTATTTGTCATCCTTGAGCTTGTTAGCCTCAGCAGCCAGTAGCTGCCTAAGTAAAGAGATGCCTCTAGCTTCAGTGGGCCAGGAGCAAGAGGCAGAGCTGAAGCCCAAGGTCGAGGGACTTTCACACAGCCCCTAGAGCCAGGCACTTTGAACTCAGACTTCTAGCCTCCTGAACAGTAAGAGAATAAACTCCTATTTGTTAAGGCCATCCTATTTGTGGTATATTCTTGTCAGAGCGGCACTAGGTAACCAGAACACCCAACCTTCCTTCCAAGGAAAACTGTTGTTGTTGTTGTTGTTGTTAAGTGCCGTCGAGTCGTTTCCGACTCATAGCAACCCCATGCACAGCAGAACGAAACACTGCCTGATCCCGCGCCAGCCTCACAATCCAAGGAAAACTAGTTGGATAAAAACGAATTCCATGGAATTCAGAAAAAAAAAAAAAGTCAGGAGAAGGGGGTTGTGAGACAGAAGGGGGTTCAAATCCAAGCTCTGCAAGTTCCTAGAGGTGTAACATTAGGTGCGTTAGGTAATTATCCTAAACCTCAATTTCCTTGTTTATAGAACAGGGCCTTCCTTGGTAATGGTTGAACAACGTGATGAACATAATTCATGTCACTGAACTGTACATGTGAAGACTATTAAAATGGCAAATGTTTTGTTACCTATGTATTTACACCACAGGTTAAAAAAAGAAAAATGACTGTACCCATATTTAGGAGCTCTGGTGATGTAGTGCCTAAGGACCTTGACTACTAACCAGAAGGTTGGTGGTTCAAACCCACGAGCCACTCCTCAGAAGGAAGGTTGGGCAATCTATTTCTGTAGAGGTACTGCCTCAGAAACCCAAGGAGAAGTTGCTATGAGTCAGAGACGACTTGACAGCACATAACAACAACAACAACAACAAACCCATGTCTGGCAATTCTACTTCCATACATCTACCACCAGAAAAACATTCACTTCTATGCACAGAGACATGCACAAGGTTACTCACTGTAGAACTGATTGTAGTAGCATAACACAAATGTTCATCAAGAACAAAATGTATAGGTATAGAGTGGTATACTCATAAGAGGAAATAATGTAGCAGTCAAAATAAATGAGTTAAAAAAAAAAAAAGCAGATTGTGGGCTCAGGACAGTAAGGGCAATAGTCTCAGGGTACACTAAGTCAATTGACATAACATTGTCCACAAAGACAATGTTCTACATCCTACTTTGGTGAATGGTGACTGAAATCTAAAAAAAAAAAAAGCAAATTGCAGAGAAAATATATCATGCCATTTGTAAGACATACAAATATACTTTTAAAAAGCTTTTATTTCTCACTGATACATGTGAAAAATATATGAAAAAAAATTTGAGTCGTCTTGAAGGATATACACCAAACTCACCAGTGGTTACTTATGGGATGATGAGGACAGTCTCAGATTGAGGGTGGTGGTCAAATGGATATTTAGCTTTATCTATTATATTCTAAGATTCAAAAATTAATCATTAATTAAATTTTAAAAAAATTATAAATACAATATGTTTTGCACAAGGGAAAAAAGTATAGAAAAGAGACACAAAGGAAAAGTACAAAAATTTTTAATGATGGTTGCTTCTGGGTGATGTATTTATGGATGAACTTATTTTCTGTGTTTTTTCCCCTATTTTCAGTACTTTACCCATTTCTGAACTGTCCATATGCTATTTTATGATTATCTATAAAATTTTAAAAATAAAACCCATTTTTAAACAATTCCCCCAAACAAAAAAAACAACAACAAAATCCAGGGCCTTCCTTGAAGGATTAAATAAAATAGTATCTGTAAAGCAACTAGATAGCACTTGGTCTACAAGAACAATAATAACAATCTACATTCATTATTTTGTTTTCCTTTTCAAAATAGCCAGTTGTAGATAAACAAACTATGGTGAATACACACAATGGAATACTATGCAACATTAAAGAATTATGGAGAATCTGCAAAACACCTCATAATCTGGATAAATTTGGAGGGCATTAAGCTAAGTGAAATAAGCCAATCACAGAAGGACAAATGTTGTATGAGTCCACTATTATAAAACATCAAGGAAAGGTTTACACACAAAAGGAAACCTTCTTTGTTCATTACCAGGGATGAGAGGGGAGGAGAGGGAAAATTGCTAGCTAGGCGACAGATATTTTGGTTTGGGTGAAGGGAAAAGCAATATACCAAAAGTGGGAGACCAGCACAATAACACTAAGGAAAAGGAAGACATGGAGAGGTGCCCAAGAGGAACAGACAACAAAGGTAAATACTTTTACCTTTTACCAGGCAGGAAGCGGGAGCCAGGGCCGATGGCCAAACAGGTAGGGGGAAGGCCAGGAAATGAGTGGAGCAGTTTGGAACGACTAAGGGAGATGCCCTTGTTTGTCAGTGTGTTGTACTGTGGTGGCTTGAGTGTTGCTGTGAGGCTGGAGGCTGTGCTTCCACTGTTTCAAACGCTAGCAGGGTAGCCCATGGTGAAACCTTTCAGTGGAGCTTCCAGACTGAGACAGACTCGGAAGAAGGAAGAGGCCATCCACTTCTCAAAGAATTGGCCAGTGAAAACCTTATGAATAGCAGTAAAACACTGTCTGATATATTACTTTTACAGACGCAATACTATATCATCAGTAATAACAAACATTAATTTACAGATGGATACATAGGTAAACAGATAAGATGATTAGGTATGGGTAGGCAAAAAGGAACATACCCATGACCATATATAGGTTTGGCAGATGATATTCTACATATGTATTTATATGTGCTATAAAAATGTACATATATATGATAGCGCTAACACAGGGCAAAGTTACAATAACTTCTCAGTCACAGCCTAACACTTTGAGGAAGTGAGTTGCTGGGCCTGTAGGCTCAGGATCATGGTTGAGGGAGACATTAAGCTCAATTGGCATAACATAGTACACACAAACATCGTTCTACATCCTAGTTTGGTGAGTAGTGACTGGAGTCTTAAAAGCTTGCAAGTAGCTGTCTAAGATGTAAATATTGGTCTCTCCTCATCCAGGGCAAAGAAGAGTGGAAAAAATCAAAGACACATGGAAACAATCAGTCCAAGGAACTAGTAGACCACGGGAAACCCAGCCTACGTGACCCTGAGACAAGAAGAACTAGATAGGGCCTGGCTACCACTGCCAACCACTCAGAAAGGGATCAAAATTGGATATCCTGGGTAGCATGTGAGAAAAATGTGGGACAAAATTCAAAATCATTTTAAAAAAAAGACCATGCTCACTGGTGTAACAGAGACTGGTGCAATCCCTCACACTATAGCCCCTAGTCACCCTTTAGGCCTGGAATCGAACCCACTCCCATGACTTTACTTCAAGTCAAAAAATAGGTCTATGAGGTGAACATTTACACCAGGGAGTTACACTCCTTAGAACAATCAGCCATGGGAGATCAGAAGGGCAGCATTTGCACTGGGAGAAAGCTCAGAAGGCAGGAATGCATAGGAAGGAAGGACACAGGGAAAAGGTAACCATGGGGAGGAAGTGGGAAGAGAGCTGTTACATTGTGGGGATTACAATCAATGTCATGAGACAAAATATGTATGAACTGAAAAAAAAAAAAAAAGCACCAAAAACAGCCAGTTGTTGGAATTAAATTGATCATATTCGCAAGTGAATTTTATATCCCCAGTTGAATAAAATTGGCACTGAAGTTGGGACAGCTTTGTCAAGGAGATTTTTTTCCTAGGAAGTTAGTTCTGAATTGGTTTTGAAAAGGAAAACATATTCTAAGTAATTCAACAAATTTTTATTGAGCACCTACTATATGCCAGGCATGGTCTGGGTCTCTGGGGATGAAGCAGTGAACACGGCAGACCAAAACCCCTGCCCTCATGGAGCTTGCATTCTTATAAGTTATCCTAGGCATTGTTTGGGAAGGTGTCTTTTCCAGAATCAAAAAAGCCCTTTCCCTAGTCCTTCTTCACTGAGAGGATCAGTCCAGTCTGCTTCTCCACTCTAAGAAAGAATGGCCTGACTAGTATCACAGGTCTCGTCTCATTGACCTTCTGAGGACTGAGTTTGCAAGACTCACATGGGTGAGAGGTTGGGGAGAAACTCCAGAAGACTAGAGTACCCCACTCCCACTGCACTTTAGACTCTGTCCAGGCCCAAAATGGCTCCTTTCAGATGGGTTTCCCAGGAGGCCTTGGTGGTCTCTGGGTAAGATAGTGTTGGTGGGGAAGGGTAGGCCCTGCTTCCTGTAGACCCAGACCATTCAGCAGCATTATCTCTTGATTCTTTGGGCTATATCTCCTGTTCCCTCAGATTCAGGCTCCCTGAGGGCAGGGCTAAGTCTCCTCTCAGACTGGGGGCTCCTTTCCTCTCTCCTCCTCATTTAGGCCCAGGCCTCTAGGGGAAAGAGACATCTTTTTCAATTGCTAGGGTGATGCCTGGCAAATTAAGGGTTGAGCTGACTTAAGCTCAGCTTCTTTTATGCCAGGCCAGGGCATATGTCCCTTACACGGGACATCCTCAAACTCCCAACAATTGCCTGTCATCTTGGAACGATCTCCAGAGCCAGCTCTGCCCTCATATGTTCACAAAACTGTCAGGAGGCCCGGCTGCCAGGCCAGCTGCTTCCCCATCTCAGGAAAAAGGGCAGTTTAAGGGCTGGTATGTTATATCTCACCCCTCCCTGGGAGCTATTAGTTAAGTGAGGCGTTTACTTTCTGAAGCCCTCTCTGTTTAGCTACAGGATTAGTTCGAGTTCATTTACTCACCAAGTCTGCTGGCCAAATGCTGCAACCAGAAAAGCACATCTCCCTTGCATAATAAATGTTTAATAACGACAGTGGGGATTGACCAGAAAACACCCCTGCTGGCAGACCTGAAGCCATACTGGTTCAAGGGAGCATTTAAAGTTCAGCTCCACTGCCCTCACCTATCCATGCTGCCTGCCTCCAGGCACCCTTCCTACCTGCATCCCTCTGCCAGGCTGCCCACCCTGTGACAGCAGAGCCTAAGGAATAAAACCCACCCCTCCTTCCCCCATGCTCCAAGTCCCTTGCTGGGTTTTTTTTTTTTTGCTTT
>NW_006921621.1:14439165-14466617 GCF_000298275.1 Orycteropus afer afer
GGACTTTTTTTAGTTGGTAATTTTTTGATGACCTGTTCAATTTCTTCTTTTGTGATGGGCCTGTTCAAATTTTTCACTTCAGTCTGTGTTAGTTTAGGTACCTTGCTGGGTTTTTGTACATGGGTCCTGCCTCCTCCTTCAACCCAAGGGCTTCCTGAGGGCAAGGAGGGCTGTGTCTCCCCCTCCTCCATTGCAGCCTGGGATGTCCCTTCCTTGGGGCCCCCACCCAGCCCAGCACAGAGCTGGTTTCACCAGAAGCTGGGTTCCACCAGAGGCTGCCATTCGCCCAGGCTCCAGGGTTGTTTGCAAACAAAGACCAGATCTGTGTCAGAGCTGGCAGATGTTAAAGACAACCCCACTGGGCCCTTTAGGAATTAGTCTAAAATATACAATTGTATTTCAGGAGCCTTAAGGGTGTTTCTGAAACCTTGGGGCCCAAGACAGTTATAACATATGTCCATTTTAGACTTTGGAAAATAGGGCGCTATAATTGGAAAAGTTAGCGCAGCCTTAAGTACAGGGAGCCGGTCTCTTTACATCTCAAATACCAGGTATTTAGGTGGCTTTCTTGGAACCTGGCATTAGGGACACGTGTGTCAATGGGCCAGGCTCATTTCTGAGGAGTGAGTGGGAGCAGCCAGTGAGGGTGCGCAAACAGGGCAGGTCATACTATCTCTAAGCCCTGGTGCCAGCATCCCTGCTCCCCCCATGCACGGACCCCAGACTCATCTCCCTTCTCCATCCTCTTCTCTTCTGACCTGGGCTTTCCAAGTTCCCCAGGAGCACTTGGTAGATTCAGGGTTAATGTTTGTACAGTAAAGAATGCCAGGTTCTGGCTTTTCCTCTTAAGAGTGGAAATGGGATCCTGTTGTCTACCAGAGACATAGAACGTGGTGGCAATGCCCTTGGGTGCTAGGTCCAGACATCTGGGTTCAAATCCTACCATCCCTGCCCAGGCAAGTTACCTAACCTCTGTGAGCCTCAATTTCCTCATCTATAAAATGGGATGAAAGTTATAATACCTACCTCCCAGAGTTGTTGAGATGATTAATGCAAAACTTTACATAAAGCATTTTGCACAGTGCTTGGCACACAGTAACAACTCAATAAATGTTAGCTACTATAATTATATTTTAAAAGGGTCAGAAATATTCCCAAAGCAGTCCTTCATTAGACCTGGGACTCTTCCTTTGCTCTGCCCTCCCTGGAGACCCCTCTATACCCATCTCACTTTGGCCGTATGCTCTGTCTCAGATGATCTACCCTCCTTCACAAGTCATCCATTCATTCGTTCCTCCAGCCTGTACTGCACACACACATGTGAGCACTGGGCATTCATTAAAGGTACAATTAGACTTTGCCCACTAAATACTGCCCCCAAGCCCTTATCTAAGAGAACTGACATCTGAGCAGCACTGTGAGAGTGCAGGGGTGTTCCGTGGAACTAGTCTCCATTCTTGGAGCTACAAGTCAAAGCAAACTGCCTACTGCCATGGCTTGAGGGAGAGGAGCCATGTTCTGGCAGGGAAGGATAGTATTATGGATTGATTGTGTTTCCCAAAAAAGATATGATAAAGTCCAAACCCCTAGTACTTGTGAGTTGGAAGTAGGCTCTTTGAAGATATTATCAGTTAACATGAGGTCATACTGGAATATCCAATCTAAGTGGTGTCCTATAAAAGAGGAGGAGAGACACGGGAGGAAGATGGCCGTATGATGCAAACAGAACTGCTTTGAAGATGGAGACAGAGATTGGAGTGGTCTATAAGCCAAGGAACACCAAGGATCACCAGCCATCTCCATAAGCTAGGAGAAAAGCATGAAATGGATTTTTCCTCAGAGCCTTCAGAAGGAATCAATATGGCTGACATCCAATTTCACACTTCTAGCCTCCTGAACTGTAACAAATTTCTGTTCTTATAAACCATCCAGTTTGTGGTACTTTTGTTATGGCAATCCTAGGAAACTAATACAGGTGGTCACTCCAATCAGTTCCCATGTAGTAAAGTGTAAAGAAGACGTATTTGCCATTTTGGTGTAGAAGAAAGCAAGTGGACTTAGAGTTTTCTGGACAGTGAAAAGGGCTCTGGGCCATCCATGTGTTCCAGTAGTCCAGTGCTGTATAACAAGCCACTCCAGAAATTAGTGGATTAAAACAATAATTACTTACTTGATCACAATTCTGCAATTTGGAGAGGGTTCCTCAGGGATAGCTCATTTCTGCCATAAGGCACCAGACTGGAGGATCCATTTCTAAGATGGCTTCATTCATGAGGCTAGCAAGTTCAGTTACCTAGACCTCAGTTCTGCCCCATGTGGCCTTTCCATGTGGCCATGTTAGGCTCCACCAGCTTGGCAGCTGGGTTCTGGGAAGGAGCATCCCAACAGCAAGCATTCCAAGAGGACATATCCCATTATGCAAGAGCTTATCACAGCTCTGTTTGCTTCATGCTTGCTATGTTCCATTAGCCAAAGCAAGTCACATGTCCAAGGCTAGAGTCTGTGCCTCATACGCTCTTTACATATGTCAGAAATTGTTGGCTTAAGACACACTCTACAGTGATATGGCCTCATTAACATAACAAAGAAAACCCTATTCCCAAAGTGGAATATCATATCCACATGTATAAAACTGAAAAATATTTTTAAAAAATCTGCTGCTGTGGAGTCCATTTGGACTCCTCATAGTCGGATACTATTTGATAGGGTAGAACTGCCCCGCAGGGTTTCTAAGGTTGTAAATTTATATGGAAACAGACTACCACATCTCTCTCCTACAGACAGTGGGTGGTTTTGAACCAACAACTGTTAGTTAGCAGTTGCAGTTAACCACTGCACCACCAGGAATCCTTATCTACACGTATACCTAAACCCATTGCAGTCAAATTGATTCCCACTCAGAGCAACTGTACAGGACAAGTTAGAACTGTCTCCACAGAGCTTCCAAGCCTGTAATCTTTATGGAAGCAGACTGCCACGTGTCTCTCCTGTGGAGTGGTTGATGGCTTCTAACTGCAACCCTTTGGTTAACAGCTGAATGCTGAATCACTGCACCAGCAGGACTCCTTTGCACATGTATACCAAAACCAAACCCACTGTCATTGAGTCAATTCCAACTTACAGTGACACCCATAGGGTTTCCAAGGCTGTAAGTCTTTATGGAAGTAGATTGACTCATCTTCCTCCTGCGGAGGTGGTGGGTTTGAACCACCAATAACCTTCTGTTTAGCAGCCAAATGCCTTACCCACTGTACCAGCAGAGCTCCTTTTCCACATGTATAGGGTACACAATTCAATTTGTAACAGGGAAGCCATGAACCAAGGGCCACAACCCAAAGCACTGGGTGTGTGCTGGCTCCCAGGGGCTGGGATGGAGCTCTGGACTGCAGGAGCACCTGAATCCCTGGCTTCAGAGAGCACCTCTCACGGCACTCCCTGCTATACCACAGCTGGGAATAGCTGACTGCAAGACTGTGTGGCTCAGTGCAAATTCATCTGGCTGCTAGATAAAGGCTGAACTGAGGGCTTCCTGTCATCCCTGCTCATAGGGGTTTCTCCTGCTTCAAGCCCTGCTGCCCTAAACATGTTATCTCTCACTGGGACTGGAGCCTCATTGTATGGGGATCAGCAGCAATAATTACTTGGTAGCATGTCACCTCTAAGGCTTTGCCTTCTTTGATGGGAGGCTCTGTGGTTCAGTACTATAGTAGTGGGCACTTTGCCATCTAAAGGGTCTTGGGGCAAAGGGCAGGAGAAGACTCTCAGCTTTTTATATGAAAATTGGCACATTTCCACCAAGAGAGATGTAGATGTCACATTCTGTCCCTGGGGGCTGGAAGCAAACGTGTGCGCATGGTCAGCCCAGAGTTGGAACACATGAAAGCCTTGGGCCACCAGAGACAGATGCAGAGTGCACCTCAAGGGTGAGCCCCACATTATAAGCACTAAATTGGGGCTGGTGGAAACCCCCATAGGTCAATTAATTCAGAACAAGAGGTTGGACAGGAGAAGGCACACTCAAAGATTCTCCTGGCTGGTGCGGGTGGGGGGGGTCCCTTAGTAAAGATTGTTTAATCCATGTAACAGGGAGCTTTGGAGACACAGTGGTTAAAGCATTAGGTTACTAACCAAAAGTTCAGTGGTCCGAACCCACCAGCCACTCAACAGGAGAAAGATGAGGCAGTGTGTTTCTGTAAAGATGTACAGCCTCAGAAACCCTCCAGGGCAGTTATTCCCCATCATAACCAAGAAACCAAACCCACTGCCATCAAGTTGATTCATGTTGTTGTTGTTGTTTGCCATCGAGTCGGCCCCAACTCATAGCGACCCCTCCTTGGGTTTCCGAGGCAGTATCACTATGGAAGTAGGATTGCCCAACCTTCCTTCCGAGGAGTGGCTGGTGGGTTTGAACCGCCAGCCTTCTGGTGAGCAGTCAAGTGCCTTAGGCACTATGCTACCAGAGCTCCCCTATTGGGTTTCCAAGGCGATAAATCTTTATGGAAGTAGGTTGCTCCATCTTCCTTCCATGGCGTGGCTGGCAGGTTTGAGCCTTCTGGATAGCAGTCAAATGCCTTATGTACTGCACCACCAGAGCTCTTTGCCCTGTCCCACAGGGTGGCCATAAGTCAGAATTGACTCAATGGCAGTGGGTTTGGGGTTTTTGGAGTCCAAGCAGCACCTAGGTTGTGAGTGAGAAGGTGGTTTCTCAGAAATACTAATGAGAAAGCCAGTCAAAGCCCCCAGTTCTTCAAGACAAAGGAAAAATTACTTAGTGAGACATTATTCTCTTTCTACCTGCATCCCTTCTCAGCTTATCATTGTTCTCTGTGGCACTAATATCTGTATGATATAAAACACATCCAAGATGTCAATAGACAGTTAGGCAGAAGGTATGGACAATGTACACAAAAACACAACAACATATGGACATATGTTCAGCCTTACAAATAATCAGAGAGACAAACTCAAATGAGTTAGCATCTCACTTTACTTTTTAATCATTTTTAACATTTTTAACAAAGTCCATCAGGATAGTTCACCCACTTTCATGGTCCAGCTTCCACTTCTGTCAGCCTCTGCCTGGCTCCACCCTCATCACAGCTAATTGGACCAGGGGTGGACCTCACCACCACTGACTGAACCTTGACTGGTAGGACTTCAAGCCTCAGGATGGGCTGAGCCCATACAAAGAAATGATGGGCCACTGATGGTGGTTTTGTGGTCTGTGTGTTCCCAGGGAGACTAGTATAGTGGTCACCGTATATATTTGAAGTCGGGTAGACCTAGGTTTAAGCCTTGTTCCCACCACTTACTGACTGTGCTTCTTTGAACAAGTTCCTTAGTCTTTCTGTGCCTCCATTTCCTCACTTATAAAATGGGGATGATTATAATTCTTAGCTCAGAGAGTGGTTGTGAAAATCACAATAATCAATATAGACAATAATTGGCACAGTGCCTAAGACAAAGTAAGCCCTCAGAAAATGTGAGCCATTATAAATGCTGGATACTCAGCAATGCTGGTTCTGTTAGGTCAAGAAATTGACAAGGAAAAAGAGACATATATGGAGCAGGAAAAGCAGAGAGCCTGAATTAAGGCAGGCCCCTAGGAGCTGAAGCAGCTGATCGGGTTCCTGGTGGCTCCAGGCTCCAGTTTCCGTGAAGTTGCCCACTCTCAGTGTGGGATGTATTCTTACATTAAACTCTCCTTAATTTACTTTTGGGAAGCAGTTTGGCAAGCCACATCAAACAGCACAAAAACAGCCTTACTCACTGACCTGGACACTTATCTTACAGAAATAATTAATAAGAATGAAAAAGCCACAAGCTCAAAGATGTCCATGGCAGCTTTATTTATAATAATGGCAAACTGGAAGCCATCAAAGGCTTGGTGCTGAGAGAATAGAAAGGAGAATTCTGCTAACTCTCTTGGATGGAATATTATGCAGCCATTAAGAATGATAAACATGAAGACCACATAGCAGCATTGAATGTTTATGAAATAATAAGTGAAAGAGAGCAGAACACAAAATTGCAGAAGACTCCGATTACACTGGGGGAAAAAATGTGTATGCGTATGAACAAGCTTGGCTGGAATTGCCGAAAATGACAAAAACAAGCTTATTCTTAGGCTATCTTCCCTCCCAGGCTCCCTAGAGGGGAGGGGTCCTGTCTTAGTCACCCCTGAGTCACCCCAGTCCTGGGAAGGAGAGGATGAATGCCCTCCAGACTCTAAGTCCCCACACACCCCCTTGCCAGCCCCCACCCTGACTCTCTGGGGAGAGGATGCTCAGGGCTCGGGCTGCTGGTATTTTTAGCCAGGCTACTTGCAGTGCAGTGTTCTAGGGTAAAAATAGCTGGGGTGGAGGGCACAGCACTAACTTTGCTGCTTTCTGTCCTTACCCCCACCCCCACCCCAGACCCAGGCGCCTCTAGGTCTTGGAGCCATAGTCTTCTGCTGCTTGTCTCTGGCTCTATTCCATCTCTTGAGGCCTCAGTGGCCAGGAAGGAATGCTCTGGTCTTGTACATCTTAGAGCCTAGGAGTTCATGGGGGCCAAGTGTTCCATTTTATGGATAAAGAAACTGAGACCCAGGTAGAAGAGGGAGCATGCCAGGAAGTAGGTGGTCAAAGCAGTCCCACAACTACATACATGCCTCCTTCCCAGCCCCAGCCCCTTGTCGTTGCCCTTGACCCCCTCACTCCTCTCACTCATAAGAGGGAAGAAGGGCTGAGAGGTAGTAGGAGGACTTCTGCATGGTGGAGTAGGGAGCACTAGACTGGGAATCCTGAGATTTGGGTTCAAATCCTGGCCCTATGCTTGTTAGCATAGGCATTCAGGTGATTCAGGACAAGTCACTTTCCACCCTGGAGTGCAATTTTCATATCTGTAGATGAAGGAATTGGACCAGATCAGCTCCAATGACTTTTTGAATGGATGAGTACATCCTCTTCCCCATCTGGAAGCCAACCTGCCAGTTCTCTTCCCCTTTGTCTACCACATCAGCCCTGCCATCTTCCCTGAACCAACTAGGCCCAAAACACCAAGAACCAAAAATAAATAAATAAATAAAAGCAAACTCATTGCCATCAAGTCAATTCCAACTCATGATGACCCGAAGTGTTGCTGGTAGAACTGCCCCACAGGATTTTCTTGTCTATAATCTTTATGGAAGCAGTTCACCAAGCCTTTCTTCTAGGGCCCTGCTGGGTAGGTTTGAACTGCCAACTTTTAGGTTAGAAGCCAATCACAAACCACTTGTGCTGCTCAGGGACCTGCCTCATCCCCAGGCCCTGCCAGATGTTGTCGATTCTCAGTTACCCAGCTGGATGGCCCACCTCAAGGATTGTCTGTGGCTGACACCATCTCTTAGGCCAACTCCCCAGTCCCCAGCTCATATATGGTTCCCTCTATTTGTTGGGGTACCTTCTTAAGGAATGCATGCTAATTTTAATACCAACTGAAGCCAATTCTAATTAAGGAGGTAAATCTGCCAGCAAAAATAAATCATACGGTGCAATTTAAAGCAAAATACATGGGACTTGAAGATAGTGGGTTGCTAGGGAGCTCTGGTGGCATAGTACCTAAGGCAGTTCACTGCTCACCAGAAGGCTGGTGGTTCAAACCCACCAGCCACTCCCTGGAAGGAAGACTGGGCAATCTACTTCCATAGAGATACCACCTTGGAAACCCAAGGTAGGGTCGCTATGAGTCAGGATCAACTTGAAAGCAATGAGTTTGATTTTTTTGGTTAGAAGCTTGGTACTCCTTGCCATTCCTGCATAGCATACAGAATTATCCTGACAAGAAATTACCAGAAAGTACCCACCCAACCAGAGACTATGCCAATTCAAAATGCCTTCCTTGTGACCTCAAATTCTATTCCCCTCCTGGGCCACTATCCCATAGCACATAACCCACACTGCATTGTCCCTGTGATTTGAGTCCCAGGGTCTTATACCCCAACTACATGGTAAGCCCTCTGCATCCACCCAGCTCACAGCTCCTATGGGAAGAGCTTAAAGTGAACAGCTTCAGGTGAGAAATCACACTTTCTGGAGCAAGAAAGGAGAAGTTGAAGCTTAAGGGACTTGAGGGCAAGCAAGTCGCTTTCTCTGGAGCCAGCTACTGGTTCTTTGGGAGTGTGTGTGATAATGCGTATGCATGTGCACAGCATGTGTGTCTGGAGCCCGTGTGTGTGACAAAAGAGTCCCATGACTGTCTTAAGTGTGCCCAATTTGGAGGTTCAAACTTTCAGGAGTCTGTGATGACAGCAAGGATGGCCCCTGAGCTCTTTCCAATATTGCAAATATTTACATCGAGATCCTACCTCTTCCCTTGTTCAGTCACAGCCATTCACTCATATGTCGAGTCTCTGCCCTTAGCGGGCACTCTATTGTTGCAGTAACTCTGGAAACACCGGTGACCTCAGGAACATGTGTCCCTCATTAATAAAATGGGAATGGATCAGTGCTTAATAAATGCAGCATATTTGGTAGACAAAACACAGAACCAGGCAGAGATGTTAATCCTGGAAATGCTGGGGCTGAAATCAAGGACTCTTCATGGTTCTGAGTCAGAACTCAGAAGGCCTGGGAGCCGAGGTGGCTCACCATTGTGGTGAGGCCTCAGACCATGTGTAAGACACTCTGTTGTCTGAAACAAGGGTGGTGTTGGCCTGGGTAGCCTATGGGATGCTCCTGTGGGACCAGCCTGTCCTTGTCTCTTGTTTCTCCCCACTGCTAGAAGCCAAAGGCAGAGCCATGCAGTCAGTTTGGCATGCAATGGAGGGAGAAAAATGGTCAAGGTGCCCTTACCCTGGCCACCTCTCTGCCTCATGTCCCATGTAAACAGTACCAGTGGCCTCTTCTCTGGATAGGGCCACTAGGGACGACCTGGGATCCCCATAGCACTGGTGGTAACCCAGCAAGTTACCTGGCAGCCCCCTGCCCATGACCCTGGCATGGCTTTAGGCCTTCTGACCTCATTTTGAAAGCCAGGTGTCCCCCAAGTATATGAACTCATGTGGAGGTTGCTTTAGAAGAAAGCCTGGAAACCTAAGTTTTAATTTATACCCAGCCTCCTACAAGCTCTGCTTCCATTTCTCTCTACCTTGGTTTCCCCATCTGAAAAATGGGAAATGCAGATAGGCTCCTGAGTTTCTTATTAGTCCCACTTGCTAACTGACTTTGGGCAAGTTACTGGAACTCTTTGAACCTCAGTTTCTTCACCTGTAAAATGAGGAGTCTAATCCATGCCCTGCCTTTCTCACTTGGCTGGGCAAGGATCAAATGCTTTGGTATCTGCTAAAGCACTTGAAAATCAGAGGCTACTCACGACCACAGGAAAGTGTTATTATGACCAAGGACATCCTGTGCACCCCACCTAGCCCTGGCCATAGAGCCACAAAGGAAACAAAAGATGTAGTCTTCCCTTGGCCACTCTCTGGCTTTCTGGGGAGATGGACATGGCCAACACCCATTCTGACATGGAAGGTAAGCAACGTACCTAAAAGCTGACAGGGTTCAGTGGCTGGGAGGGATCCCAGGACCAGGTCTCATCTGGGAGGCTTCCTGGAGGAGGTGAGTCACACTAGGGAAGGTATTTAAAGTAAGCCCTGGAATCACCTGGAGAGGGTGTGACTCTGCTCTTGGCCCACACCAAGCCCCCAGAGTCCCTTCACAGGCCTGTTTAGTTACATACAGCACAGCATCTTATTAGGTCTTGAAAATAGCCCAGTTAGATCAGTTATTGTCTATGCTCATTGACAGAAAGAGCCAAGATAGTGGAGTACAGAGGTAGGTCTCAAACACTGGGTTTTCCCCTTAGATCCCTGCTCAAGAGGCCAAGTTTGGACCCTCACAGCATCCTTCAGATGTCTGCTGCTCTCCCCCTTTCTCTTCCCTTCTGCCTCCCCCACTACCTGTATGAAGCATAAATGCAGATGGCTCCTTTTATGTCTCCCAGGATCAAAGGGTTGGCTTTGGAAGAAAGACGTGCTGCTTGAAAGCCAACCAGAGCCTGGTCTGCACAAAGGCCTTTCCTGCTTCGCCTCCACAGCACAAGGATGGAGGCCCTCCCTGGCTTGGCAGTGGTCACCCACACCTGACCAGCTCCTGGGCCTCCTGTCTTCCCCTACACACAGACACAACGCACACAGCAGGGCCTGGTACCTAACGTGCGTTTGAAGCACGTTTCTCTTCTTTTTTGTTGGGTAATTTATCTGTGACACGTGTTGTCCCTGCTGAGTTAGCCACTGTCATGTCTCAGAATAAATGAGAAAGAGAGAAAGACAGAGACACAGAATAACAGAGCCAGACAGTACATGAGATGGAAAAACCCTCACAGGAGGAGGAAGAGATGGACAGAGATAGAGAAGAGAAACAGTCAGTGGAAAACTAACAGACCAGCAGAGGGGATGCAGAACAAAAAACAAAGAAACAGAGAGCAAGGAGAGTAGAGGGAAGCAGAGAGGAAGAGAAAAAGGGCAAAGACAAGAATTTGAAGAAGAGATGGATGAGGGAATATGTTAGTTGCCATGGTCCCCTGACTTATGGTGGCCCCGTGTACAATAGAACAAAATGCTACCCAATTCTGCTCCATCCCCATAGTTACCTGCACATTGGATTGTTGTGATTCATAGGACTTTCATTGACTGCTTTTCTGAAGGAGATCACCAGGCCTTTCTTCCTTGTCTATCTCAGTCTGGAAACTCCACTGAAATCTGTTCCACTTCATAGCAACATACAAGCCTGCACCGACAGATGGGTGATGGCTGTCTACGAGGTGCATTGGCTGGGATGAACCCAGGTCTTCTGCATGCAAGGTGAGAGTTCTACCCTTGAACCACCTGATGAAAGGATAGGGGGTGGATTTTTAATAAACAGATCAGAAATGAGGAGAGAAACAATCAGAGAGACTTAGAGGTGGGTCAGAGGAACAGCAGAGGGAATTTTCCCTGCCTGGGTGCCAGGGCTCTTGTTATACACAGGGATGCCAGGGTCTTGGGGCAGAACCTGCTGGCATGACCCTCAGTACTCCAGCCACCTCCTGCCCCCATTACTGGCTGGGGCGCTATCAGATTCAGACACCCCTCAGTCCATACCCAACAGAGGTTGTCTCCTTCCTCTGAACCCCTCAGTTCCCAGCATAGATGAGACTCCCAGGCCATCTCCAGGACTGGGTGGCCCAAGAGGAGGAACAAAGCCTAGGAAGCTAGCAGATCCAGAGGAAGGGAGGGTGAAGAGCACCTTGTCCAGGAACCTCTGAGCCCTCTCCCCACTGTGAAATCAAGTCCATGACCCCAGCCCACCACAGAGAGAGCCCATGGCCTAGAAGCCGGGAACAAGAAGGGGCAAGAAGACAGAAACTTCTAGGGCCATCCTCTAAGTCTTACCATCTTCCTTCTGGCATGCTCTGAGAATCTAGCCCCTCATCCTAACTCCTCAGAACCAATCTCCATGACTGACCTTGTCTGGCCCTTTACTCACTCTGCTGTGGAAGAGCTTAGACTTTCTGAAGCCAAGACTCCCGTGTCCTCCAGCCCAGCCTGTCACCAAGTGGCTGGACAACCTTGAGCCTGTCACTTTTTCCCTCTGAACCTCATTTTCCTTATCTGTGAAAAGGAGAATAATCACGGTGCCTGTCTCCTAGGAGGGCTGTGAGGATTAGATAAGAGAACGGTGAGCCCATGCTCAGCACAGTGCCTGGTACAGAATAAGTATATCATGGGGCAAATTCATCCCCCATTCCCTCATCCACCACCTGTCTGTCAGTCTGTTATACTGTGGTGCCATTCGTGTTGCTCTGTTCCTGGAAGCTATGCCACTGGGATTTCAAATACCAGCAGGGTCACCCATGCTGGACAGGTTTCAGGGGAGCACCCAGACTAAGACAGACTAGGAAGAAAGGCCTGGTGATCTACCTCTGAAAATCAGCCAATGAAAACCCTATGGATCACAACAGAACATTGTCCAATTAGTGCTAGATGTTGAGCCCTCTAGCTTGGAAGGCATTCAAAGCACACAGTGGCTGCAACAATGGACTTAAGATTACCAACAACCATGAAGTGATACAGGACCCACCAGTGCTTCACTCTGTTGTACGTGGGGTCATCCGTCACGAATCAGAGTTGACATGATAGCAACTAACAACGACAACATTTCCCCTCAGGTACGTGGATCCATTGTTGCTGTTGCCAGCAGCAGTGGCAGTGGTGAGGCTGACGGCCTGCGGTAAAAGTTCTGCCCCTGTCTGGATTGCAGGGACCTGTGCGGCTTAAATGAGCTAAGGGATGGAAAAGGCATCACAGCAGTGCAGCCAGAGCCCCAGCTAGCCGGTCAACTGGTCTACCAGGAGCAGCGGGCATGGTGACTAGGCTTAGGATACTTTTTTTCTTTTTTAGGACCCATAATAATAATTTAATTTAAAATCAGAAAGAAAAAGTGATCTTTTAAGTCAAAGAAAATGTTTTCAAATGTTTCTTTTAACAGTGCATGTTCTGATTATTAATAGATGTTTGCAGCTGTTTCTTCCCATATTGAGTCATGCCCCATTACCACATAAAGGTCCCAAAAGCTTTACTCCATCCACATCATTAAAGTCCACTCTGCTTTCGGGAGGCAGCTCTTCCTTAGTGGTATTTGGAGTGCCTTCCAACCTAAGGGTTTAATCTTTTGGCACTATATCAATGTTTTTTTAACATAGAAGATGAATATATTTGTCTTTAAACCAACATAAATAAAAAACATAATTTTTAATATTACTTTATGGAAGAAGGGGCTCTCAAAGGTAAATGTGTGCATCACACACAAAAGTCATGATGTGGCCCTGCCAGCCAGCTATGCTGGTCAATGAAGATAGGACAAATGTGCTCCTGGTGGTCCTAGTGGTTACAGTCTGACCAGAGAGGGTACAGCTGGGCCAAAAGGGAAGTGGGAAGGGGAAAGAGGGAATCAGAGGCAAATAAAATAGGAGGGCCTTAGTACCTGCTCTGATGGGGAGACACGGCTATGCCCTCAGGGAACCCCAGTGCGGGGGGGGGCGGGGAATGACCCTGCCTTCAGGAAGCCACATCTCATGTTGTTGTTGTTGTTGTTGTTGTTATGTGCCATGGAGTTGGACCCAACTCATAGCAACCCCTCCTTGGGTTTCTGGAAGTAGCTTGCGCAACCTTCCTTCCGAGGAGTGGCTGGTGGGTTTGAACCACCAGCCTTCTGGTTAGCAGTCAAAATGCCTTAGGCACTATGCCACCAGAGCTCCTCCACATCTCATAGAAATGACAAAATAAAAAAGCTTAAAACAGAGTAAGCAACTGGGGAGAAAATAACTTTAAAGGTGGTCCTGTTCATAGCCATATGACCAATAGAGGAGACTGCAGAGAGTGCCTGGATGGCTGGAAGAGTGGTAGAGGGTGGTTCAGCAGAAACCCAGACTCTGGCTGATGGCAGGGAAAGGCATGGAGGACCAGCATAGAGAAGGAGGTCCTGGTGCTGACCTCAGGAGCAGGAGCCAGAATGAAGAGTGCAGTTGGAGGGTGGCTCTGGGTACGGAGGGGTCTCAGTGTCCAGGCAAGCCCCTCTGTTCTGTGCCCACAACAGAAGTCTCCACATGGCCATCCCTGAGGCATCTGTGTCCAGAGATGCACAGGGCACAGAGTCACTCCTCGTGCGGTCAGGTAACCGCATGCCCCAGGTGCCCACCCCTAGCCAGGCGCCCTGAAGAATTAAATTACCATATTGGAAATAGCAAAGTAAACACCAATAGGTAAAGTGCAAATTAAAGCCATTCCTCCCAGATACCTTATTTATAGACCTGAGCTCAGCCACCGCACCCTCCTGGGCAGAAGCCACAGGAGCAGAGAAGGGCACCTGCCCTGTGCCTTCCCGCTCTGAGGACACTGAGCTACTTTCTGGTAGGGGTAGGGTGGGGGCAGGGACTTCCCGCCAAGGCTGAGGTGGGGGCCATCTGTGTGGTCCAAGCTCCATCAGGCCAAGAACCTGACGTTCCTCCAGCCCAAGCACTTTTGGGATCCAGGCTACAGGGCCAGTGATCTCCAGATCATCCAAGTACCTTGGAAGGTGTCTGTAGGGAGTGAGGAGGGAGAGACATAGGACAGAGAACAATACAGGGGCACAGGGGAAGGAAGTCCATGGGAAAGGTGCTAGAGTCAAGATACTGAAATGTTAACAAGAGCCACCACTCTTATAGTAGCCACTGTTCTAAGTGCTTGCATGCCTTAACTCACTTCAACCTCACAATAAGCTGATGATCAGCCCATTTTACAGATGGGGTCAGTGAGGCACAGAGTTGTCACATCACTTATTCAGAGTTATACTGTTACTAAGTGTTCCATCAGGGATTTGGGCCTAGGCAGTCTGCTCTTCACCACCACACTATGTTACTGCTCTAGGGGCTTCTCCAAGCCATTTAGAGGGCAGACTCAGTGGCCTTGTGCTTGCCAACCTGGCACTTTCTTAGTCTCCAGTGGTTTCCCACCAACATACATGCCAGCTGTCATATACGAGAGCACCTGGCCCTAGGCCTTGCCCGGCATCAGGCAGGTGGATCAGTTCAGTTTGGCCCTCTCAGGATCCATACCCTCACTGGCTCCCAGCCCTCTCAGCCCTGGGTCCCAGTCCCAGCCACCCAGGCGAGGGCTGCAGGCTGAGGCTGTGAGGCAGAGGGCTTCTCCATGTGAGCTGGCTAAGCTGAGTGTGACCTTGACCTTGTTGGCATGGTGCTCTAACCACAGAACACGAGGCCACGGATGGTTAGCCACAGGTTTATTAGCGTAAAGAAGATGTCGGGCCAGGGCCGAGAAACCACACTTTGCCCAATTTGCTCATCCCACCAGACCTGGGAAGGCTGTCACCATCTTGGTGGCAGGGAGCCAGGAACAGAAGCTGTGGGCTTGGCAAGAGGGCTGACTGGAAGGAGCAACAGCCACATTCTGTAAAGGGAAAGAGCTCACCAAACCCTCATACTCCTAGCCAATCAGCCGCACGTCTGAGAGCTGCTTCCAGTTGGAAGCCAATGGACACCACCAGCCTGACCCTTTGCAAATATTGTCTGTGGCAGCCGGGCAAACACCACACACTAAAAATAGCCCCTGTCCTGAGTGGGCTGGCTGGAGGCCCCACAGGGGAGGCAGCCCCAGGGCATGGCTCAGCTTGGCTCCTTGCTGGATGAACACCTGTCAGGGTCCTCACCTTCACCTGCCAAGATTGGCCAGTGGAATTCCTTTTGGTGAAGGGCTGAGGAAAGGTCTCAAGTGTTCAAAGATCAAGAGACAGCCTGGTGGTGGCGTAAAGCCCTGAGCTGGCAACTCAGGGGTGTGGGCTCCACCATCCTCCCTGTGCAGACTTGGGGTGGTCACTTCCTTTAGGGTTTCCATCTGCACCCTGGGGGCAGCACTCCTGTCTAGTACAGAGGAAGGGACCATGTAAAGAGCCCCTAGGTTGCCACCCTGAACTAGACCCTGCAGAGATAAGAATTCCCCAAAAACAAAAACAAAGCAACAACTAAACTGAAAAAAAAAAAAAAAAAAAAAAAACCCAAAAACAAACTCACTGCCATTGAGTCTATCCCAATGCATAGCAACCTCCATTGGGTTTCTGAGGCTGTAAATCTTTGCAGAAGTAGATTGCCCCATCTTCCTTCCAGGGAGCAGGTGGTGGGTTTGAACTGCTGACCTTTTGGTTAGCAGCCAAATGCCTTATCCATTAGGCCACCAGAGCTCCTTTTAGTAGTGTTCAAGTCAATTCCAACTCATGGTGACTCCACATGTGCAGAGGAGAACTGTACTCAGCAGGGTGTTCAAAGCTGTGATCTTTCAGAAGCAGGTCACCAGGCCTGTCTTGAAAATGCCTCTGGATTTGTTCGAACTGCCAACTTTCAGTCAATAGTGTTAGTAGTCGAGCACTTAGCCATTTGTGCCACCCAGGGACTTGCAAGAATCCCAAGCTACCTTAATTGAGGGCTATCTGTCTAGCTGGGTACTAAGCACTTTCCATGTATTCATCCCTTTAATTCCCAATGACCCCATGAGCAGGTACCAGATAGAACCAGCTTCATCTTACAGTTGAGGGAACTGAGGCATAAAGAGGTTGGGACACTTGCCCAAGGTCACACTTAATAAGCAGCAAAAGCAGAATTTGAATCCAGGCCTGTGTTTTAGCCCCACCTGATACCACATGACACATGTGTCATTATAGGGGTGGAAATAGAAAGGGGTGGTGTATGTCATCTCCCACCCTTCTGGCCAGCCCCTTTCCCCTGAGAACCCACCTCTCCTCAAAGAGACCCTGCTAGAAGTCACAGGGCAGATGAAGAGGTGGGTGGCCCCTAAAGTCCCTGCATCTCTGCTCCTCCCCAGGGTAACCAACATGTGTAACATGCCCCGGTCACAGAGCCTGGGTAGGGGGGTAAGCGGGCTACCAGCCATGTGGTCCCCAGCCCACGCACTGTCTGGACACCCCGGGGGGTGGGATGGGGCCCATAAATAGCAGGCCTCTCAGCAGTGTTGGGAATAGAAACCCAATCCAAACAGTGCGGTGAGTTGGGGCTTTCCAGTCCAGCCACAGCTCCCAGGGGCCTGAGGCAGCTGAGAGCCCCCTTCTCCTCTTTCATCTCCTAAGAGATCTGGTCACCTTGGGGAGAGAGCTTAGCTGGTCACAATCCCAGACTCCTTCACAGCTCAGGAAGGAGCACCAGGAGGTGATACAAGTATAACAAAACCAAAACCAAACTCACTGCCGTTGAGTCGGATCCGACTCATAGTGACCCCTCCTTGGGTTTCTGAGGCGGTATCTCTACGGAAGTAGATTGGCCAATCTTCCTTCCAAAGAGGAGTGGCTGGTGGGTTTGAACGACCAGACTTCTAGTTAGCAGTCAACTGCCTTAGGCACTATGCTACAAAGCTCCTAGGAATGTAACAGCTGGCATTTATTGAGCACCTATTAGGTGCCTGGCACTGTTCTAAGGCCTTTATATGGATTCCCTCAATTAACTTTAGGAGCTCTGGTAGCGTAGTACCTAAGGCACTTGACTGCTAATCAGAAGGCTGGCAGTTCAAACCCACCAGCCACTCCTCAGAAGGAAGGTTGGACAATCTACTTCCATAGTGATACCACCTCAGAAACCCAAGGAGGGGTTGCTATGAGTCGGGTCCAACTTGATGGCAAATAACAACAGTTAACTTAAACTTTACCACCAAACCCAACCACTGCCATTGAGTCGATTCCGACTCATAGCGACCCTTCAGGGCAGAGTAGAATTGCCCCATCAGGTTTCCAAGGCTATAAATCTTTATGGAAGCAGACTGCCTCATCTTTCTTCCACCAAGCGGCTGGTGAGTTCAAACTACCAACCTTTTGGTTAGCAGCCGAATGCACCACTCTGCCACCCAAACTCATGATTTCGCCACAGTTCTATGAAACTGGCATATTAACATGCATAGTTTATAGAGAAGGAAATTGAGTCACTTGATCAAGGGGCAGAAGAGTAGAGTCACTTGAATAAGGTCTTGCAGCTAGAAAGTGCTTGCACTAAGATTTGAATCCAGACCACTGACTGCTGAGGATGCCTCCCTGTCCTGAGCCTGGGGAACACAGACAAGTCACACTGGGTTCTAACATTGAGGTTGTCTTGGTCTGGAGTGTGGCCCCACATCCAGGGAGAAGACAGTAACAGCTGAAGGAAGTGTATGCTGAGGACCCATCAGACTGGGTTGGGGCTTCTGAAGTTCTTGGAGAGTCTACCTGTGGAACTTGGAACTCATTCTCCCCAGGGCACCTCCATTCCCTGAGAAGCAAGGGGGCCAGGAAGTCCCTGGCAGGGCTGCCCTGCCAGCCCCCTCCAAGATGAGAGATCCTTGCTCCTGGGCCCCTGGGTTCTACAAAGGGAAGTAGAAGGAGATGTGTATATTGGGGGGGGGGGAGTTCCCACAGTAATTCCTCTGGGAAACCACGAAAAAGGTGCATAGAATCACAGGGAAAGGGATCCTGAATGACCCACTCCCCTGCCAGTCCACCAGGGGCCCTCTTAGGATTCTCAGGTCCAGGGAGGAAGTTCATGGTCAACTTTTATGAGATTTTACCAGGCTCAGATACCACACTCCTCAATATGGACCCCACCCAGATTTGGGGTTCTGTCTGTGTGTATGCCTATCCTGATAGCTCAGGGTCTCTCCTCAGGACCTATCTGGTGCTACCCAAGACTTCATTGATTTGCTGCCTGGAGAAGACTTTATTTCCTTCTTCCAGGATGTATTGCCAGCAGCCAAAGAAGACGTGGAAACACCTGGACAGACAGAAACCTCATGTCTCTGAATTCTGGGAAGGAGGAAGCCTGTGTATACATGAGGCAGATGACAACTTGTGGCCTGGATTCTGAAAGCACAGGTAAAATTTGCCCACCACTTACCTGGGAGGACATGGGTGGGCTGGGGAGAACCAGAGCCCTGCCACAGCTTCTGGGTCTTCCCAGGGGAGGGGCCTGGGCAGATACTAGGTATAGCAGGGGAAAAAGGTTGGTCAGCAGCCGTGGAATGTGGGAGGGGCAGCTTTCTCAGAACTGGGTCTGGGGAATAGGGTGTGGACTGGCAGTTCTCCCTCAAACTGAACACCTAGCTTGTTCTCGCTCTTCCTGGAGTCTGGCTTTCCAGTCTCCTCCTATCTTGGCTGACCCCAAAATTGCTTCTCTTCCCTAAGGGGGTAGGGTAGGGTGGTCTTGGGGATCCCTCTTCTGCTCCCACAGTCTCAGGGAAGTCTAGGCCCTGCCTCAGCACCCATAGCCCCTCTGGTTTCAGCCGGCCCATAATGTGCCAGGCTAGGCTGGTGGGGGCACACTGACCTGGGCCTGTCTTTAACCAAAAAAACAAATCCGTTACTATTGAGTTGATTCTGACTCACGGCGACTCCATATATTACAAAGTACAATTGAGCTCCATGGGGTTTTCTTGGCTACAATCTTTAGGGAGCTTTGGTGGCATAGTGCCTAAGGTATTTGACTGCTAACCAGAAGGCTGGCGGTTCAAACCCACCAGCCACTCCTCAGAAGGAAGATGGGGCAATCAACTTCTGTAGTGATACTGCCTCAGAAACCCAAGGAGATGTGTGTGTGGGGTCACTATGAGTCAGATCCAATTCACAGCAGTGAGTTTGGTTTTGTTTTTTTTTTTTACTGGCGTAGTGGTTAAAGTATTCATCTGGTAAGCAAAAAGTCAGCGGTTTGAACCCACCAGCTGCTCTGCAGCAGACTGCTTCTGTAAAGATTTACAGATTTGGAAACCCTTTGAGGCAGTTCTACTCTGTCCTAAAGCGTTGCTATGTATTGAAATAGATTCGATGGCAGTGGGTTTGGTTTTTGAATCTTTATGGAAGTAGATTGCCAGTATTGTCTTACACAGTGCTGCCAGGTGGGTTCAAGCCACAACCTTTTAGGTTAGTAGTTGAGTGAAAAAGTAGCCCTCGTGGCTCAATGTTTAATCGTTAGGCTGCTAACAAAAATCCTGGTGTGTTAGAACCACCTAAGTTTCACAGTTTGAACCCACCAGCCACTCAGCGGTAGAAAAGATCTGGTGATCTGCTCCCATAAAGATTGCAGCCTAGGAAACCTTATGAGACAGTTGTACCCTTTCCTACAGGGTTGCTGTGAGTCAGAATTGACACAAAATAACAATAGTGCAAACCATTTACATAACAGAAAATTGTGCCCCCTCAGAGGATTCGGATTATTTGCTCAGCATACGGATTGAGTAAGTGTAGTGAAAGGATACAACCCGGATGCACCTTTCCTAATTTTAAAGCATGCAGGATCCCCTTGTTCTGTTTCAATGACAGCCTCTTGGTCTATGTGCAAGTTCCACATGAGCACAATTAAGTGTTCTGGAATTTCCGTTCTTCGCAATGTTATCCATAATTTGTTATGGACAAATGCCTCCGCATAGTCAATAAAACACAAGTAAACATCTTTCTGGTATTCTTTGTTTTCAGCTAAGATTCATCTGAAATCAGCAATGATATCCATTGTTCCACACCCTCTTCTGAAATCCAGCTTGAATTTCTGGCAGTTCTCTGTCAATATACTATTACAACTGCTTTTGAATTACCTTCAGTAAAGTTTTACTTAAGTATAATATTAATGATAAACAACCAAACCAAACTCACTGCCGTTGAGTCGGATCAGACTCATGGCGACCCTCTTTGGGTTTCCAAGGCAGTATCACTACGGAAGTAGATTGCCCTATCTTCCTTCCGAGGAGTGGCTGGTGAGTTTGAACCCCAGCCTTCCAGTTAGCAGTCAAATGCCTTGAGCACTATGCCACCAAAGCTCCTATATTAATGATATTGTTTGATAATTTCTGCATTCTAGTGGATCACCTTTCTTTGGAATAGGCATAAATATGAATCTCTTCCAGTCAGTTGGCCAGGTGGCTATTTTCCAAATTTCTTGGCATAAATGAGTGAGTGCCTCCAGTGCTACATCTGTTTGTTGAAGCATCTCAATGGGTATTCCATCAGTTCCTGGAGATCTGTTTTTGCCAGTTCCTTCAGTGCAGCTTGGACTTCTTCCACCATACTTGGAGTTTTTCACCATAATTATTCAATCTGTATGTTGAGTAAATAATCTGAGAAGCTGGATCTGAAGAACGTAGCATCAGAATTGGAGAAAGACTCATTAACAACCTATGATATACAGATGACACACAACCTTACTTACTGAAAGTTAAGATGACTTGAAGCACTTACTGACAAAGATCAAAAACTACAACATTCAGTATGAATTACACCTCAACATAAAGAAAACAAAAATCCTCACAAATGGGCCAATAAGTAACATCACCATAAGTGAGAAAAGATTGAAATTGTCAAGGATTTCATTTTACTTGGTTCCACAATCAACACCCATGGAAGCAGCAGTCAAGAAATCAGATAATGTATTACACTTGGCAAGTCTGCTGCAAAGGACCTCTTTAAAGTGTTAAGAATCAAAGATGTCACTTTGAAGACTAGAGTGCATCTGACCCAAGCCATGATATTTTCAATAGCCTCATATGCATGTGAAAGCTGGACAATGAATAAGGAAGACAGAAGAAGAATTGATGCATTTGAATTGTGGTGTTGGTGAAGAATATTGAAAATACCATGGGCTGCAGAAGAACAAACAAATCTGTCATGGAAGTGTACCCAGGATGTTCCTTAGAAGCAAGAATGACCAGACTTTGTTTCACATATCTTGGCCATGTTTTCAGAAGGGACCATTCCCTGGAGAAGAATATTGTTCTTGGTAGAGGTCAGAGAAAAAGGGGAAGGCCCTCAACGAGATGAATTTACACAGTGGCTGCAATGATGGCCTCAAGCATAGCAAATATTGTGAGGATGGTGCAGGACCAGGCAGTGTTTCGTTGTATTTAGGGCCATTACTAGTCAGAGCAGACTCAACAGCATCTAACAACAACAGAGGATTCAGGAGGCCCTTTGAAAGAAATTCTATTGCAAGGAGTATAGCGCCTGCCATGTTTTTCAGGACTTGAAACTCAGGGAGACTCCAAGGCCAAGAGAAAAAAGAGTATTGCTTCCCTAGGTCCACAGAGTTGAGAAGGAGGAAATGAAGGTGAGCTGGCCAAGGATGGAGCAGCCCAAAGAATGAGGCTGCACAGAGAGTCTGGGATAGTTTCTTGTGGCCACACATACCGGAATTGGGATATGGGAGGCAGTGTACTGAACTCTTCTGAGATTTCTGTACTTTTCTGTTCTCTCTGGCTATAAAGATAAACTGTGCATAGAACCATAGACCCCAGGACTAGGCAGGACCTTGACAGTCACCCCCATTCACTAGGCGCGGAATGCCTATGTTAGAGCACTAGAGTTCAAGTCTTGGCACCATACATACTTTTTGAGCACCAGCTGCATGTCACACATGATCTACCACCTGATCTAGCTGGGAACAAAAGGCAAAACTGCTGCCTTCATGGATCTTACATTTTAGCAAAGCAGAGACAAAAATGAAAAGCAAACCCATTGCCATTGCGTTGATTCTAACTCATAGTAACCTTGTAGGACAGAGTAGAACTGCCCCAGAGGGTTTCCAAGGCTGTAATCTTTTACGAAAGCAGACTGTCACATCTTTCTCTCACAGAGCAAATGATGGGTTCAAACTGCCAACTATTCAGTTAGAAGCTGAGTACGTTAACCACTGTGCCACCAAGGCTCCTCAAAGGGAGACAAATCAAAAACCAAACCCACTGCCATCGAGTCGATTCCAACACATAGCAACCTCCATTGGGATTTCAAGGCTGTAAATCTTTACAGAAGTAACTGCCTCCCCTTCCTCTCACAGAGGAGCTGGTGGGTTTGAACCATCCACCTTCTGGTTAGCAGCCAGAGAGCTCCTTTAAAGGAAGGCAGTGATCAACAAATCAATAGGTAATAAATACTACTAAAGAAAAAAGGTAGGCCAAGGGGAATAAGCAGTCCCTGGGTAGTGTAAGAGGAGCCCTGGTGTCACAGTGGTTAAGTGCTCAGCTGCTAACTAAAGATCAATAGTTCGAACCCACCAGCAGCTCTGCAGGAGAAAGATCTGGCAGTCTGCTTTTGTAAAGATTACAGCCTTGAAAACCCTTTGGGGCAATTGTACTCTGTCTTGTAGGGTCACTTTGAGTGGAAATCTACTCAGTGCCAATGACCCAATAATATCGTGGTATAAACGATAACACACACAGCTGCTAACCAAGATGTTGGAGGTTCAATTCCACCCAGAGGCACCTCAAAAGAAAGGCCTTGTGCTCTACTTCTGAAAAATCACCCACTGAAAGCGCTATGGAGCACAGTTCTACTCAGACACACATGGAGTCCCCATGAGTCAGAGGTTACTTGACAGCAGCTGATTTAAAAAGAATAGAGAATGTCGGGGGAGGGGGGGGTTATATGTAAGAGTGTCCAGGAGGTGACCCTGGAGCTGAGGCCTGAAGCAAGTGAAGGAGGGAGCCGTGGGGGAATCTGGGGAAGAGCCTTTCAGGCAGAGGGAACAGCAGTGCAAAGGCCCTGAGGCAGGAAGGGGCATCACATGTTTGAAGAACAACAAAGAGGCAATGGTATGACTGGGGAGGAGTGAGTGAGGGGGAGGAGTTGAAGGCAAAGTTAGGGGGGCTTTGGGAAGCTAGATCAGGCAAAATCATGGAGGTCTTTGCTTTTTACCCTGAGGGAGTTGGAGCCACTGGAGGGTTCAGAGCTATGACAGATACAGTGGGGGCTGTGCCTACCAGGATCACTCTGCAACTGAAGAGCAAGTAAGGGAGTAGGGAGGGCAGATAGGAGCTATGTGACTTTGGGCCTGAAGTTTTGCATCTCTGAGCTTTTGTCCACGTTTACTAAAAGAGGAAAGAGGAACAGTAACTGCACAGAGTTGCTGCAAGTTGTAAATAAGATGGTTCTCATAAAGGATTTGGCCTGAAACATAGGCAATAACATTGTTACTTTTATTTTCCTTATTGTAAAAGCTAGTTGCAGTCAAGTTGACTCCGACTCATGGCAACCCCATGTGTATCAGAGTAGAACACAGGGTTTTCAATGGCTGATTTTCTAGAACCAGATCTCTAGGCCTTTCTTCCTAGATGCCTCTGGATGGACTCGAACCTCCAACCTTTCGATTAACAAATGGTTAATGCAACCTTGCATTAACCATTTGCACCAGCCAAGGACTCCTGACCCCCAACAGATGGTCAATGCCTCTGTATGAAGTCCATTGGCCACCAGGAGCTCTCCAAGCAGGTCTGGGCTTCTCATTGTGCCAGCTCAGATCATGCATTTTCTCTAATATTCTCTCCCTCCTCAGGAGGGTGGCCTCCAGGGAGACTCTCAAAAGCAGTATCTAGGATCTGTCACTGATTTGGGCAGCTGCTGCCAGGCCATGTGTCTTACCCCAGGCCCTGATCAGAGGCTAACCTTGGAGTTGTGAGGGCCTCAGGCCAGTTGAGGGGACCCCAGAGAACTGCTCATGCTGAGGAGGGTGGGCAGCAGAACTAGTCCAGGGATCAAGGAGGAGGTAGCAGGTGCACAGAGTCACTTGTTATGAAGTGACATTGACTCAGTTCCCGTCCATAGTGACGCTATATAGAACAAACAGAACAAAACACTGACTGATGTTGAGCCATCCTCACAATCATTTTTTTTAATTGATGGGTTGTGGTTGAGCCTATTGTTACAGCCATTGTGTCAATCCATCTCGTGAAGGGGCTGACTCTCTACTTTAACAAGCATAATGTCTTTTCCAGGGACTGGTCCCTCCTGATTACAGGTGAAAAGCAAGTGAGACAAAGTCTCATCATCCTTACTTCTAAGGGGCATTCTGGCTGTACTTGTTCCAAGAACTATTTGTTCATTCCCTGACAGTCCATTCAATATTCTTTGCCAACACCAGAATTCAAAGGCATCAATTCTTCTTCAGTCTTCTTTATTCATTGTCCGTCTTTCACATGCATATGAAGTGATTGAAAAGACCAAGGCTTGGGTCAGATGCATCTTAGTCCTCAAGATGACGTCTTTGCTTGCAAGAGGTCTTTTGCAGCAGATTTGCCTAATGCAATGTCATTTGATTTTTCTCGATTGCTACTACCATGGGCATAGATTGTGGATCCAAGTAAAATGAAATCTTGACAACTGCAATTTTTTTTCTGTTTATTATGATTTTGCTTATTGGTCCAGTTGTGAAGATTTTTGTTTTTTTTACATTGAAGTGTAATCCATACTGAATACTGTATTCTTTGATCTTCATCAGTAAGTGCTTCAAGTCATCTTCTCTTTCAGCAAGCAAGGTTGTGTCATCTGCATATCACCAGTTGTTAATGAGTCTTCCTCCAAACCTGATACTGATTTCTTCTTCATATAGTCCAGCTTCTCAGATAATTTGCTCAACATACAGAAGTGAGGTGAAAGGATACAACCCTGACACACCCCTTTCCTGATTTTAAACCATGAACTATGCCATTGTTCTGTTCAAATAACTGCCTCTTGACCTATGTATAGGTTCCCACAAGTACAGTTAAGTGTTAAGTGTTCTGGAATTCCCATTCTTTGGAATGTTGTCTATAACTTGTTATGATCCACACAGTTCAATGTCTTTTCATAGTCAATAAAACACAGGTAAACATTTTTCTAGTATTCTTTCAGCCAAGATCCACCTAACATCAGCAATGATATCCCTCATTCCATGTCCTCTTCTGAATCCAGCTGAAATTTCTGGCAGTTCCTTGTTGATGTACTGCTGCTACCATTTCTAAATTATCTTCAGCATAATTTTACCTTCACGTGACATTACTGGTATTGTTTAGTCATTTCTACATCCTGTTGAATCATCTTTCTTGGGAATAGGCACATATATAGATCTTTTTGAGTCAGTTGACCAGATAGCTATCTTCCAGATTTCTTGGCCTGGGTGAGTGAGCACATCCAGTGCTGCATCTGTTTGCTGAAACATCTGAACTGATATTCCATCAGTTCCCAGAGCCTTGTTTTTCATCAATGCCTTCAGTGCAGCTTATAATTATTCCTTCAGTACCATAAGTTCTTGATCATATGCTACCTTCTGAAATGGTTGAGCATCAACCAATTCTTTTTAGTAGAGTGACTCTTTTTAGTACAGTTGTATTCCTTCCATCTTCTTCTTCTTCTTTTTTCTTTTTTTTTTTTTTTACCAGCTTTGTAGTCTGAAATTGGCCAAACATGCAACCAGATGCATTGATAATGAATTAGTTGGGATTGGAATGCAAAAGTTGGAAACAAAGAAGGATTGTAGTTGGAAAATAGGACTTTGGTAATAGAAATGAAGTAGGAGATCTATTGATAGAATTTTACAAGACCAAAGACTCATTCATTGCAAATATCATTTTTCAACAACATAAACATCAACTATACACATGGACCCACCAGATGGAATATACAGGAATCAAATAAACAATATTTGTGGAAAGAGACAATGAAGAAGCCCAACATCATCAGTCAGAATAAGGCCATGGGCAGACTATGGAACAGACGGTCAATTGCTCTTATGCAAGTTCAAGTTGAAGCTGAAGAAAGTTAAACCAAGTCCACGAGAGCCAAAGTACAACCTTGAGTATATCCCACCTGAATTTAGAGACCATCTCAAGAATAGATTTGATGCACTGAACACTAATGACCAAAAACCAGATAAGTTGTGGGATAATATCAAGAACATCATACATGAAGAAAGCAAAAAGTCATTTAAAGGGGGGAAAAAAAGATCAAAATAGATGTCAGAAGAGACTCTGAAATTTGCTGTTGATTATAGAGTAGCTAGAGGGAAAGGAAGAAATGATAAAGCAAAAGAGCTAAACAGAATATTACAGAAGGTGGCTTGAGAAGACAAAATAAAGTGTTATAATGAAATGTGCAAAGACCTGGACTTAGAAAACCAAAAGGAAGAACATGCTCAACATTTCTCAAGCTGAAAGAACTGAAGAAAAAATTCAAGCTTCAAGTTGCAATATTGAAAGATTCAACTGGCAAGGTATCTAAGATGGATCAGCTGGGTGCACATGGATGTCACATTGTCATAGCTTCTTTCTCTCCCATCACCAGCATCCCTGTGACAGAGTCATGGATGTCTGTGCTGGCTGAGATGCCACCCCTCTCCCACTGTCCTCTAGGAGCCTGAGCAAGCTGGCCCTGCTCCCTAGTCCCTGAGATCATTGATGGAGTCACTGTCCTACACCAATAAATGGGGTTCAGGGTCTTTAACTTGTGAGGAGAGAGAATGGGACTCCACTGATTAACACCTAGCAGTCAAATTCCTTAGGCACTATGCCACCAGAGCTCCTGTTTTGGTTTGGTTTATACCAGGCCCTAAAGGAGCTCTGGTGGCACAGTGGTAAGGCATTTGACTGCTAATCAAAAGATCAGTGGCTCAAACCCACAAGCCGCTCAGCAGGAGGAAGATGAGGCAATCTACTTCCATAAAGATTTAAACCAAACCAAATCAAACTCACTGCCATCAAGTCTATTTTGACTCATAATGACCCCTCCTTAGGTTTCTGAGGCAGTATCGCTATGGAAGTAGATTGCCCAATCTTCCTTGGAAATCTGATGGGGGTCGCTATGAGTCAAAAATGACTTGATGGCAATGAGTGTGGTTTTTTTGGTTTATACCAGGCCCTAGGCAGGCTCTGCTCATTTATCCTATACAGTAGCTCTCTCTGGAGGGGACTGTTGGTGCCGCCCCAGAGTCCCCAGATCTTTTTACTCAGCCCAGGCACCATCTCTGCACTTTCTTTTCTGTTGGCTCTTCCCTGGGTGATAGCCCTCAGGTATGGAGCTGCTTTGCCTACAGAGTGGAAATGCCTAGGAGTCTACATCCCTCAAGGCAGTCTTTTTTTTTTTTTTTTTTTGTGATTTGGGTGAACATTTACGGAGCAAATTCACTTTCCATACAGCAGTTCA
>NW_006921621.1:14472161-14473006 GCF_000298275.1 Orycteropus afer afer
AACTCCAGATGGATCAAAGACTTAAAAATGAAACCTAAAACTATAAAGTTCCTCAAGGAAAAAATAGGGGCAAATTCAGGGCTCTCATTTATGGCATAAATGGATTGTCAAGCATAACCCAAAATGCACAAACAGCTAAAGATAAACTGGATGAATAGGCTTTTCTAAAAATTAAATTTTTATGTACTTCAAAAGACTTCTCCAAAAGAGTAAAAAGAGAACCTACAGGTTGGGGGAAAAAAAAATCAGTAACAACATATCTGACAAGGGACTTATCTCTAAAATTTATAGAAAACTCCAACACCTCAACAACAAAAAGATTAACAGTCCAATCCTTGGATTGTTAAAAATGGGCAGAAGCATGAATAGACACTTCACCAAAGAAGATATTTAGGTGGCCAGCAAATACATAAAGAAATGTTCACTATCTTTACCCATCAGAAAGATGTAAATCAAAACAACAATGAGATACCATCTCACCCCAGCACTATGGCAAAGCTCAACAAGACAGAAAATAACAAATGCTGGCAAGGATGTGGAGAGATTGAGACTCTCATACACTGCTGATGGGACTGCAAAATGGTATAACCATTGTGGAAGGTAGTGTGGTGATTCCTTAAAAAGCTGGAGATAGAAATACCATTTGACCCAGCAATCCCATTACTAGGTATATATCCTAAAGAGGTGAGAGCCAGGACAAAAACAGATATACACACACCTATGTTCACTGCAGCACTATTTACAGCAGCAAAAAGATTGAAACAACCTGGGTGCCCATCAACAGAAGAACAGAAGAACAGATAACCAAACTATGGTACATACACACAATGGAATACTGTTGTTGT
>NW_006921621.1:14474443-14493766 GCF_000298275.1 Orycteropus afer afer
ATGGCCAGACTTCTCTCACCTACTTTGGTCATGTTGTCAGAGGGGACCATTCCCTGGAGAAGGATGTCATGCTTGGTAAGGTGGAGGGTCGACAAAAGAGGGGAAGGCCTTCGACGAGATGGATTGACATGGTGGCTGCGACAATGCACTCAAGTATAGCAAGGATCATGGAGCACCTAACAACAACAACAACAACAGGGGTTGGAGGGGAGCAGAGGAAACACAGCAAAAAAAAAAAAAAAAATGCATTGACCTATGTCACTTTAGTTTTGTGTATTTCACTATGCATAAATGATATTTCAATAAAGTGTATTTTTTAAAAAAAAACATTGCCTTAAGTGTTTACAAGTATTAACTTGTTTCATCTTTACAACAAAATTACTCCTATTATTCCCATTTCACAGATAAGAAGATTGAGGTATGGGGGGATAAGTCAGTTGCTATAGAGACACTATTGTTATCCTCATACACGTTAGTGCAGTCAGCATTCTGACTCGCTACTCCTTCTGGCAATGCAGGAACACATGTATGCATTTTGATGACGTGGACTGCAAAGCTCTTGGGCCAAGCCACAGCAAACATTCCATTTGGAGAATGGCCCATAAAATGGCAAGGCTGCAGACCGAGGGCCCAGAACAGGCCACCCCACCAATTGATATATTTGTCCTTATGGGTTTATCAAGGACCAATCTGGTAGACAGTTCTGGTCCAATCCCTCTCTTAACTGCAGGGGATTGGGGCCTAGGGTGGCCCAGGAAGTTAAGACAGCCCTTGGGTCTCCAGATTGCTCAGTCATTGCTCCCTCATTTCATGCTCCTAAAAAGTCTCTTGAATAAATACATGAATTACTTCAGGCCTAAAGGTGGGGCTGCAAATAAATCAGGCTCCACAGAGCCAAATTTTCATGTGGAGAAAACCAAATATGCACATACACATGCACATCAAATTGAATGAACAAAAAATGCTGTTCCTAATAATTTCTGAACAAACAAAATCATAATCAAATCCAGAACCATAATGAGCACAAGGGTCCCCACCCTGGGCCAGTCACTTTGCCAGATGCCCCAAGGATCCCCAGACACACAGGACAGAGACCCAGACCTCCAGGAATGCACAATCTACATGAGGCGGAGTCTAGAGGAAGCTTGGGGAGCATCCAGGCCATTAGGACCCCAGGAGAAGGGAGTGTCCAGCAAAGGGCAGATGTATTTTAAATTCTCAACCCAGTGGCCAAGTGGTCTGTGTGAGCCAGCTCTGCTCCACCCCAGCCCCCACCCCAACTCAGCTGGTCACTCTGGGCCACAGATTTCCTGAGGCGATCTTCTGTCACATCATGCACCCCAAACCTGAGCCCTTTTGGGCCCCAGAATGAAGAAGGAGGGCCTAGCCAAGCCCCAGGCAGATTCCGTGAGAGAAGGCGGTTCCTGTCTAGATCCTTGTTGCCTCCATCCCCAGGCTCCCAAAGGGGCTTCCTCTGTATATGCAGTTGGCCCTCCTTGTCTGGTGGACAACGTCAATGTACCCTTTGTCACAAGTCTCCTTCAGAAATGAAGCTATTCAAACGGGCAGCAAAATTTGGGCGATTCATTACCCAGCCCACCAGCAAACCGCTGCCGACTCTCTCCTCTCCCTGGCTCCATTTTCCCTGGGGTGGCAGTGATGTCTGGGGCGGGAACGACCTCCGGGGCATCATCCTGGGTAGGAGCCAGCAGCCGCATCCCCACAGGGGCTAAGAGGAGGGCCAACTTTTTCTCTCAGAGCTTCCTTCTGGTAAGACCCAAGCAGGGTGAGACTGGTGATGTCGTTTGTAAGAGAAGCTGGCCAGGCAAGGCAGCAGACAGATCTGCTATCCAGAATTGGGCAGGCCCAGGTCCACAGAGCTACAGACAGCTGCAAATGCCCTGATCCTCATTGCCCTGACTCCCTTACCAAGGGGGCAGCCAGCAAAGAGAGGGGCTCTGGGCCCAGCATAGACCTGACACACAATGGGCCATCTATGGATGCCACTGAATGATTGGGGCAGATGGCTTCTATCCACTTAGGATGATTCCCCAGAGGGAGAGCAACTCAGGCAGAGCCTCCAGGATTGGAAAGTCCACTGGTGCTCCTGGTTCCCAGGAGAACTGTCCTTCCTACCCCTCCTGACATAGATTGCTAAGCCACTCCACCCCCATGACCCCTGATCTGTGATTGCTCTTCTCTCCTCTTCCTGTTCTTTTCTCCTCCATTCTTGTTTCTTTCTTTCTTTTTTTTTTTTTCATTCCCTGTTCTCTGTCAAGGAGCTCAGGTATCACAGTGCCTAAGGCATCTGTCTGCTAACCAGAAGGTTGGTGGTTCAAACCCACCAGCCACTCCATGGAAGGAAGACTGGGCAATCTACTTTCATAAAGATTTACCACCTAGGAAACCCAATGGGGGTCGCTATGAGTTGGAAATGACTTGATGGCAGTGACCCTGGTTTGGTTTGATTCTTCTGTCTCTTCTCTCTTCTGTCCATTCAATACACACTTTGTTTGGGGGAACAGAATGAATAAGACACACAGTCCCTGCCCCAGGCAGGCAGGTGGCAGGCACTCATCATGTGCTGAAGTAAGTGCCTGGTAGAGGTGTGTGCCAGGGGCTCAAAGGACCCCTGTCCTGCCCAGGGAAGGACTGTTGAAGTGAGTCATGGAAAATATGTGTCAGTCCTCCAAATAGAGAAAATGAGGGTGGTGGGAAGAGCATTGCAACTACAAGGAACACCATGCACAAAGGCCTCGAGACAAGAAAAAGCAGGGGATGGGAGCAGGGGCAGGCATCAGATCCAATGGACTGAAGCAGAGGATGTGGCTGGACAATGGTGAGGAAACAGACCAGAGAGTTACACTAGAGTCATCTTCATCCCCCCAACACATACCATGACCCACTTCTCTGTGACTTGGAGCAAAATAATGTGTCAGTCAGCAGGGTAGAAGTGGGAGGAGGCTGCAGGCAGGGCTTGGTACTTCACCTGTAGGGACTCTGTGGCCAGCATCTCCACCCCCTCCCCAGCAGCGTCTGGGGGAACAGCCCTGCCCCCTTTTCCTCAGCACTGTTCTCACCACCCCAGCCCTTCTCAGTTCCTGCTGCCCAAAAGTTTCCAGAGGGAAACTGGGCCTGAGATGAACAGGTGCTGGACATGTCTGGGAATGCATTAGTAGCTCCAGTTCTGTGGTCATATGGGACAACCAGGAAAAGGACTGCTGTGCCCCATGTTCCTGGCCACAGAGAAGGTCTGGACCAGAAATGGCCAATCACAGAACCCTATCTCCTTGGACAGACTGATTGGTCCAGGATGAGCATGTGCTCCAAGGCCTTCCTTGGATTTTGTCTATGGCCACTAGGGAAGAGCAAGGATCTGTAAACCTCAATACTATGAGGGCCATAATAGCATTGTCATGAAGATGAAATGCTCAATTAATACTATGTTCATTTATATTTTCTTTCTCTCCTCAACCACCAAGAAAACTGCTGCCAAAGTGATTACTTAACCTCACAAGCACCTACACACACTTCAGGGAGTCCAGGCTAAACAGGCTGCTCATTGTACACATGGGGACACTGAGGCCTGGGGAGGAGCAGTCACGTGGGCCAAAATGCTCCACACTGCACTGCTCAGCAGTGATAGGTGGCCTTCCTATGGTCTGTGACTCTTTCCTGTGTGAACTGCAGCTCTGTAGACCCCTGTGGCTTTGTTGTGGCCAAGCAAGGGCAGCCTGAGCTGAGAGATACAGTAATGTCTGCATGCACAGTGGCCAAATAAAAATCCCTCAAGACCTCCTACCTCACAGCCCTCCCCCACAATTCTCCCCTCACCCTTGTTCTACTGAGCCCTGGCTTCTGTGGGCTCATTCTGTGTTCCTGCTCTGCCACAGCCTGGCACAGGAAGCTGCCAGGGCCACAACAGGCCACCACAGGCTGCCACAGGCCACGCCAAGCTTCTGGGATCACTCTGCCCAAACCACTGCGTGTTTCAGAGTAACCTCTGCTGTTCCCGTGGGAGTGGGACAACCAGGAAAAGGCCTCAAAAACCAACCTGGAAGGTTTTTCAAACAGAAGAATGTGATTTTCTTCAGGAGAGGGAAGGAAAAGGAAAGAAAGTAAAGAAAATACCCCCCACGGTCCTCCTTGGCTCCAACAGCCTCAATCGCTGTCTTGGGTGCATTTAGTGGTTTGGCAACTGTGGGTGTATTTTAAAATCTGCTGTCCAGGCAGAGAGACAAAGGAGGCTGGTGTGAGGCCAGGGGAGACCTCAGAGGACAGGGGTATTCATCTTGTTAAAAATAGCCCACCCCGTTGCTATTTCTATTGAGTTTGGCAAACAAAGCTGTATGATTTTCCCTTTTTTCGGCCATGCTTTGCTTGGACTATTTGATAAAAATAGTAGATAGCAAGCTTAAAAAGAACCAGGATATTTTTACATGTCAGCCGGGCTTAGAGTAGATCTGAAGTGGGGTGGCCACAGAATAGGGGGGCAGACAAGAAGGGAGAAGCCTTGGGTATTGAGTGGTGGCAGGGCTGTGACCTACAGAGGACTGGGAAGTAGGAGGAGAGTAGAACTTGGCCCAGGGAGGTGACACAGTAAGGGGTGCGATGCTTTCTCCTGTGTCCATAGCTCAGGGTCAACAAAAAGAAGCTGGGCTTTCCTGGCCCAACATGACTTTGCCATTTCCCAGGGACCCCTGGCCCTACCCGCGACCCTCAGCACTATTCCCACCACCCCCACCCTCCCCAGTTCCTGCTGCCCCAAAGGTTCCAGAGGGAGGCTGGGCCTGAGATGAACAGGCACTGGGCACGTCTGGGAATGAATTAGTAGCTCCAGAACCTATGGGCAGGGTGAAGGGCCAGGGCCTTCTGCAGGGGATACCTGAGAGCCCAAGGCCAGCAGGGGGGCAGGTGCTGTATAGCCACCCCGGCCTGACAACCGCCTCATTCAGGGCACGTCAATCAACATGTGGTTTCACATGGCTGGACACATAACTCCAAGTGTGGCAGCAACACAGGGACTAGGAGAGCCACCCTCCACCCCACCCCACACGCTGCGTTGTATGTGTAAGCAGTGGCTACCACAAGTCTATCCCTGAGTACACTCTCTGATTCCCACAGTGCCACCACAGACCTGCTTCAGAATTGGAGCTTAAGGAAGGAGAGGCCCAACTGAACTCAACACATTGCTGTGTGGAGGCCGGAGTGGGAAGATGGGAAGCAGGGGCTACTTATCTAGTGGGAGCGTTCCTGGCAAACAAAGAGGCCAGGCAGCAGGAGGAGGAGCTAAGATACTCCACATGCGGTCAGCCTCAGGGCCAGTGGGCAGAGGCCTCTTTCCCTTTTGAGCTAGAGTTGAAGGCAGGGATCCAGTTCACCACCAACTTCTGGGGGAGCACCTGTAGAACTACTGGATAAGTTTTTTTATAATTTTACCTCTTGGATTTCTGAGTCTAGGGACTTCCTATAGACAGAAGCTGTATCTCTCCTCGGACAGGGCTTCCTGAGGGAAAGGCTGTGTCTCCCCCCCACTTCAGATGGGGCTCCCTGAGGGCAGGGCTGTGTCTCTCCTCATACTGGGGTTCCCTGAGTGCAGGGCTGTGTCTCTTTTCAAACTGGGGCTCCCTGAGGGCAGGGCTGTGTCTCCCCACCCCCTCAGACTGGGGCTCTCTAAGCTCAGGGCTATGTCTCCTCCCTCAGACTGGGTCTCTCTGAGAGCAAGGCCACGCCTCCCCCTTAAACTGGGACTCTCAGGGAACACTCTGGATCTTCCCCACAGCCCCTGGACACATACAGCTACAGACTGCTCAGAAGCACTGGGGTTATTAGTTGACAAGCCAGAAGCCCAGCATAGAAATCAGGGGAAACCTGGGACTCACCTCCCTCTCTCCATCCCTGCTCTCACAATACCACCTCACTTGAATCGGTCTTTGTGGTAAGAGCTTTAGAAAAACATTCTCACATTCCTTGTAGCAACCTTGAGAGGTTGGCCAGGCAACCCATTCCCATTTGAGAGATGGGGAAACTGATCTGGGGAGATGACCCTGAGTGCACAGAAGCCACACAGCATGTCAGGGGCCCCTGCCCAACACTGGCCAGGCCTTCCCGCAGAACAGCCAGCCTGGAGTCATGCCCAACCTTCCTCAAGGCCTTGTGGCCCTGAGCTGGGCACAGCCTTTGTCCTCTGCCCTCACCAGGCAGACATAGATGCTCTAAGGACAAAGCTCACGAAGAATGGCACCGGCTGGCCTCTGCCACCCAAGAGGTGGCCAGAGAAGCTGGACAGTCACTCACTGGTCAGAGGACTGAACAGGCAGTCCCAGGTGAAATTTGCTAGCAACTCATTGTGTAACCTTGGGAAACTCACTTCCTCTCTCTGACTCTCACTTTCTCCAACAAATGAGCCTGGCAGGCAGGAATCCCAGGCCCTGGCATACAACGGCCCCAGTGTTTGGAATAAATGGATGGATAAGTGAGTCAGTGAATGCTGCACCAAGCCCCTTCTGGGCTGACTTTGGCAGGGAAGGTAACCATCCCTTAGCTGTCCCCAGAGCCATCTATTGTCTCTAGCACAGCCATCACCTGTCCACAGCCAAGAGGGCCAGCCCTGTGGGCACTGCAGCCACCAGCACCAGCTGAGGCTGAAGGCTCATGTTTCCTCCCTAGTCACCCCCTCCCCAGGTTAGCTCCCCATCATTACCTCCAACAGTCATCCTGAGGGTCACACACTTGCCAGGGAGCACAGTGTCTGTCACCCTCTCTGCTGTCCCCTCCCCCTTACTGTCATTGTTCCTGGCCACTGTTGACTTTGCCGGAGCAGCTGGAAGCTCAAGGGAGGTGGGGGGGCCGGGGGCAGTGACTGGTGGGGCCGGTTTCTCAGCTGAAACTTCAACGAAGGTAAAAGACAAACAAACAAGAGGCCGAAGGGCACCTCTGCCCCAGGGCCTGAGAGCAGCAGCAGACAGGCAGTGCCCAGCTGAGCCCGAAGACAATGGGGATTTCAAACACATTTAAACCTCTGTTCTCCATGAGCCAGCTGACCGCTCCTATCTCCTCCATTCTAGGCTCAGTTATTCCATCTTGAATACGTTGCTCCCAGTGCAATGGGATCACAGAGTCAGTAATGACTGAGTTGTCACTAATTGAGCACTAAATGTGTGTCAGGCACTGTGCTTATGTCTTTGCATAAATTGTCTCACATAAGCAAAAACCCACCAGGTAAATAAGTGAGTATTATTGTCAACCTAGTTTTCCAGGTCAGAAAATAGTCTCAGAGAAGTTAAGTAACTTGGCCAGGTGGCACACAGCTACACAGTGGCAGGACTGGGTTTGAACACTTTCTGTCTAACTACTTCTCATATTACCATTGCTACAACCCTATCCAAGCTCTCCAAGCCACTATCCAGGCCACCTTTGCCTACTGCTGCCACCATGGCCTCCTCACTGCTTTCACTTGCCCCCTACTGTGAATTCTCCACATCACAGCCAGAGTGAGCCAGTTGAAATGTAAGTCAGAGTACGCCCCATCTCTGCTGACTTCACTGAGTCTACTATGACTGGTGAGGCCCATGTGATCTGTTCCTCTGCTACCTCTTGACCCCCCTCTCTCCAATCTTGGTCGCACCCTGCCCCAGCCACACTGGCATTGTTCCTCCGACAACCAGGCATACATTTGCCTCAGGATCTTTGCACTTACCGTTCCCTCTGCCAAAAATACTTTTCTCCATTATACCCACATGACTCCCTATCTGCTCAAATGTCACCTCAGAGAGGCTCCCCTGCCCCTCCTAAATAGAATAGCCCTCCTGACTTTTGTCTCCATCCCCCAATCCCTGCTGAATGTTTCTTCAGAGCAATTATGGCAACTGACATATGTGTGTTTGCATACTTATCTGTTTTTGATGGTCTCCACTTACCAGAATGTGACCTCCATGAGGGCAGGGGTGTTTATCTGTGTCATTCACTGCTATATCCCCAGTGCCTAGAACTGTGCCTGGCACACAGTAGGCATGTAACAAATAGTTGTTGAACAACTAAGTGAAAGAAGGAATGATTCTCAAGCTGGAGCTCTTAAGCATGCTCCTACTTCTAGCCTCCATGCTCTCTAGCCTCAAACTCTCCTTGTGGGAAAAGATTATATCTGCCCCCTCCTAAAGCCTGGTAGCATGTCAAAGTGAAAGCTGACTTTGTTGTTGCTGTTGTTAGCTGCTGTCAAGTTGCCCCTGACTCATGGTGACTTCATGCCCCATAGGACCAGATAATTGTGATTCATAGGGTTTTCATTGGCTGATTTTTTGGAAGAGATCACCAGGCCTTTCTTCCTAGTCTGCCTTAGTCCAGAAGATCCACTGAAATCTGTTCAATATCATAGCAACATGAAAGCTTCCACTGACAGATAGGTGGTAGCTGTACATGAAGTACATTGGCTGAGAATCGAACCCAGGTCTCCCATATGAAGAGCAATTCTACCACTGAACCATCCCTGCCCCACCCCATCCCCCAGAACTGACTCACTTGGGTTCCTGATTATTCTACTACCTTCCCCATCCCCACTCTCTCCCCTCGTAGCACCAAGTATCACCTCAAGCGCATAGAAGGCCTATCAAAGCATAAGGCTTTACTGTCCAACAGATTCTCCCCAGCATGAGCCTGCCAGCTGCTGAGGAGGGGAATCCATTCTAGACATTCTGGAGGAATCATCCAACAAGTGATTGAGCCCCTGCTATGTGCCAAGCTCTGCTCTGTGCACTGGCTCAGACCCTGGTGTGCAATGGAGGCCTGACAAAGCTGCACTACCTTCTCCAGGTGAATGGAGGTGCATGGACCATGCTGATCTATTGAATAACCAGACTCCTGGCTGACCCTGTGGCCAGGCTAGGCTGCCCTGGTTCACTCCCCTGACAGTGTAGGCCTCTCATTCCACTCCGAGCTCTTACCTGCCATGGGACACAGAGTCCACCTCCTCCCCAGCTCCACTCGGGAATGCCGGCCTCCTCTCTGCTCAGGTTCTACCCCAACGAGTGGGCCCTGGGCAAAGCACTTGGACCTTGGGATCTTGGTTTCCTGGTCTGTAAGACAGGCAGTCTAAGGCAAGCTTTTTCTTTCCTTGAAGCAAACCTAGATTTGTCCAAAAGATCCCCCAAGGGACTCTCTCTCCACTTCACAAAAGGGTTCACCACTGATCTCTTTAAATAGCCAGAGATCTCATTGCTGAGAATATGGGGCACAATGCACAAAACAAAATTTGGACCCAACACTGGTTCCAGACCTAGGTACTGGCAACACCTGCTCCTGCTCTTCAGGGCAGGGTCCCTGGGAGACTGTGGAGATGGGGCCAATGTATGAACTTTGGCAGGTTCTTAGCATGAAATTGCAGTGGCCTGGGCCCTCTCAGGCCACCTGTCTTTGCCCTGGGGGCTGTGGGGCCCAGGCTGGGTCCAGCCTGTTCTATGCATCGCCAGGCACCTTAAGGGCTAAGGCAGCAGGAGTTGTAAGTGCTGGGCCAAGGCCAGGGCAGCTTGGGGGTGCTCCTCCCAGACCCTGGCAAAGGCATGTTCTCTGTCAACTCTACTGCTCTCCTGGAACTCACAGACCAAGAAAGTTTTAGGCCTCCAGACTGGGAGAAGGAAGGGAGGTCTCATGGCATGAGTAAAGTCTGACATCTGGGAGGTGCCTCTTGATTTCTTCATCCAGCAAGCATCTACAGAGCACCACATGTGCCAGGGACTGTGCCAAGAGCTGAAGACAGAAAAAAGTCAGGCCCAGCCCCAGCCTGGAGGAGCTCTTGGTCTGCAGAAGAGGCAGATGTGAGGCCCTGGTACAGGGCTGGTGCTTGGCAAGATCATGGGAGGCACACAGGGCAGCCATCTCAAAGGGCTTTTATAGTCACACACCCTGGCACCAATGCTGTGACATCAGAAATAATGTGCCCATTTTACAGATGAGGAAATAGCAGCCAGGAAAATTTGGCTTGTAAATAGCAGAACCAAAACCTAAACTCAGCTCTCCTGGCTCCAGGTTGATGCTCCAACCACTCTTTAAAGTTGGTCCATCAGAGATTTCCTTCCCCTTTGCTTCTACACTTAAACCTGGACTTGTATTTTCAGGATTTCTCCTGGATCCCCTATTCCAACACAAGCAGTATGCAGGAAGATGAGTGGTAGTTGTAGGTTCAGACCTCGGCTCTAGAAAGGCAATATATGATAATGGTCAAGAATAAGGACTCTGGGGAAAGACCATGTGGCTTTAGATACCAGTTCTGCTGTCTATCAACTGCATGACTCAGATATGTTCCTTTCTTTCATGATACTTCAGTTTTCTCATCTGTAAAATGGAGTGATAATAGTATCTACCTCATGCATCTGACTACTAACCAGAAGGTTGGTGGTTCAAACCCACCAGCCACTCCCCAGAAGGAAGGTTAGGCAATCTATCTCTGTAGTGATATCGCCTCAGAAACCCAAGGAGTGGTCGCTATGAGTCAGACCTGACTCGACGGCAGCAGGTTACCTCGTAAGTTATGCAATAGATGCAAGATGCCTAGATACTGTGGGGCACAAAGGACGTACTGGATAAGCATTACTGTTATTGACAAGCAGGATTGCCAACACCATGCCTGACCCATGGTTATCTGGCCCCAGAGCTTCTACATAAAGAAAAGAGACATTATCACAAACTCATATTCATCCTTCAAAACCCATTCAAACATTATCCCCTTCTCCAGGCCCTCCAGTTGCTGTTAGCTGGCATCAAGTTAGCCCCCTACTCATGGTGATGCCATGCACAACAGAATGAAGTGCTGCCCATGATCAGTTGGGATTGGACCATTGTGATCCATAGGGTTTTCATTGGTTGATTTTCCAAAGCAGATCACCAGGCCTTTCTTCCCAGACCCTCTCTAACAGTGTTTATTCTACCTGCTTAGGACTTTCATAAGAGCTTTGCATCCCTTAAATATGCAAGTATATAAAACACAAAACAAAATTTAAAAAACCTGTTTCCATCGAGTGGACTCACAGCAACCCTATAGCACAGAGTAGAACTACCTCATAGTTTTCTAGGCTGTATCTTTAGGGAAGTAGACTCTCCTGCAGAGCAGCTGGTAGGTTTGAACTGTCAACTTTTCTGTTAGCAGCTGCGTGTTTAACCACTGCACCAGCAGGGATCCTATTGAAGTATACAACCCCTTCCTGTCAAATCGATGCTGACTCATAGCAACCTATAGGATAGAGTAGAATTGCCTTGTCAGGTTTCCAAAACTGTAATCTTCAGGGAAGCAGACTGCCACATCTTTCTCCCATAGAGTGGTTGGAGGGATTGAACTGCCAACCTTTTGGTTAGTGGTCGAATGCTTAACCACTGTGCCACATGGGCTTCTAACCAAAACCAAAAACCAAACTCACTACCATCTAGTGTTCTGACTCATAGCCACCCCCTTTGAGTTTCCAAGGTGGTAAATCTTTCACGAAAGTAGATTGCCCAGTCTTCCTTCCATGGAGCGACTAGTGGGTTTGAACCGCCAATCTTCTGGTTAGCAGTCAAATGCCTTAGGCACTATGCCACCAGAGCTCCTTTATGTAAGGAGAGGGAAAGACAATAGAACTCACATATATGAGCACTTAATATGCACCAAGTACCACTAGGCTCTTTCTAGAGCTTATCTCATTTATCCTCCACAGCAACACTGAGAGGTGATATAATTATCCCCTTGTAAGAGAGGTAAGGACTTAGTAAGAGGCTAGGCCAGAAATCAAACCATTTAGCACTTCTCACACTGTGTTTAGTTTTGGGCTTCATGTCTGTCTCTTCCTCTAGGCTGACAGAATCTAGGAATTTTTAATCTGAGCTGGTGACATACACCATGAAAGAGGGGGTGTATACTGTTTATCATCAAAAAAAATGTTTGCCCCTGAAAAGCTTAAGAAACTTTGTCTTCTACTTCTCTAGATCCCTCAACCAAACCAAAATCCAAGTCCAATGTTGTCAAGTCGATTCCAACTCACGGCAACCCTGTAGGACAGAGTAGAACTGTCCATAGGGTTCCCAAAGCTGTAAATCTTTACAGAAGCAGACTCCCTCATCTTTCGCCCATGGAGCAGCTGGTGGGTTCAAACCACCAACCTTTCATTTACCAGCCAAGTGTTTAACCATTGAGCAAATCCATGGTGGGTTAGATGGGTTTATTGAATTAAAAAATGGATGGATGAATGAATGAATGAACAAATGAACAAACAAGGTGAATGCTGAGGGAGGGGTGGAGTAAATCAAAACTTGTATCTGAAGGGCAACAGAATCTTTGTCTTGCTTCTCTTTATTATTCTAGAAGAAACCGAGCAACCAAGAAAGTAGTCTTTTCACTGCAGGGGGCAACAGTGGCCAGTGAAAGTGATCCCTGTTCTTGTTTTCCTCCCACCCTGTTCCCATGCTTCACTCCCCAGGAAAGCCTCATCCCCTGGGGTCCACTCCTCCACGCCTGGCCCCTCTGAGGAGGCCTCTCTCTGCATCACTGGAGCAGGGCTGAGGGCTCTTTTTCCATGGGTGCATTGGCCTTCAGGCCTGGGCTGGCTGAGAGAGCCTGGGGAGGGAGGCTGAGAAGATCTGCTGGGTCCTGTCTGGCCTCTTCATCCCCATAAATTAATGGGCCTGTGAAAGCCAGCACACAACAGGAGCTTGGTAAATGGCTGAGGGATGGCAGAGAACTCAGCCCAACTTTCAGCCCCAGTGGGGTGTCAGAGCCTGAGAGGAACCAAACACCAGGACCAGAGGAGGATCTCCCTCCCTGTACCCCACCCTGCTTCTAGACCAAGTTTTTCCCAGAGCCAGCTACTCTTCTATAGCCAGTGGGTCCTACTCAGTGAGCCCTGAGCCCATGCCTATAAACACCCTCTGGGGGTTACCTACCTCCTTATAGTACTGGAAAGTCTGGCTTCTTCACCAAGGGCCCCAAGGGGAAAATGACTAGTGGAGAGCATGGGGGTGGGGAGTGGGGACCAGGCCACTTCCCTTCTCCCCTGGATGGGGGGTGGGCAGAGGAGAGCCTTGGTTACTAGGCCCGTGGCTGGCATCCTGTGGGGTGCTGTCTGGCTGGGGGCACCTCCCTCTTCCCCACACAGAGCTGGCAGGACAGCCTGTTCATCCTTCCCCAGCCACAGCCTGCAGAAAGCATATTCCCCTCAGAGTCACTGGCAGTTGGCCAGTCCATTGGGGACATCCCTCAGTGAAGAAGGGGTGGGAGGGACAGGGTGGACACCCAGCCTGGCGCACTGTGGCCGTCTACCCTGCTCCGCTGACCTGTGGTTTATACATCTGGCTCCCTGTGGCCCAGACAGCCAACACGTCACTGGGGGGTGAACAGACTCCTGCCCAAACTTGAACTCACTGCTGGAGCTCCCAGAGGCTCTGAGCCAAGACCCAAAGCCCAGGGAAGTGGACAAGAACAAGAGGCCCCTGGAGCCTGAGTCTGGCACCTGGGGGTGGCTCATAGTCAGGGAGGTGGGGTGGGTGGAGGTGTCATAGAGTCGGTGGGGCTGAGTCAGAGTGGCCAGGAATTTAGAAAGGCTCTGCTTCTACCCCTCCCACCCAGGAGAGAAGAAAAGGGATCTAGTCCCCTCCCCCTACTCCATTGGTCATTTTCCCCTTGGAGTCCTTAGTGAGGAAGCCAGAGCTTCTAGCACTATGAGGGGCGGGTAACCCCCATAAGATGTTTACTCCAGAAAGAGTAGGACTCCTGGAGGAAAAGGGGCTGAATAGGCCTGGAAGGAAGGGGAAGAGGGCTGTGAGAAGAGAGGGCAAGACTCCACACAGTGGGAAGGACAGAGCGCTGGATGGCCAACAAGAACACTTTGGTTCCTCTTCCTTTTAGCTCCTGACCCTCTCCTGTCCCATCAAGTTTCCTCAAGAGGCCCCAGGCTCTCCTGCCCCAGGCCTTTGCTCATGCCATTCCCTTACCAGAAGTGCCCTTCTCATCCCTCCTCATGACCTCATCCTTCAAGGCCAGCTCACAAGTTATCCCTTCTGTAAAGTCTTCCCTAATCCTTCCTAGCTAGAAGCAATGGTTCTCTCTGATATCTCCAAACACATTATACATCTCATTCTTTCTATCTGTTTTGCCTCACCCATATTCGTTCATTGGTACAATCAACAAACATTATTTAAGAAGCCACCATGAGTCAGAATGGACTCCACGGCAACAGCAATAACATGTGCCAGGTGCTGGGGGGGATGCCAAGGGGAGTTAGACATGGCTGCTCTCAAGGAGATGGCTGTTCAGAGGAGAGAGCAGCACAGACAAGTAGCTCTACTGCAGTGAGGTATGTATTAGAATCTGTTTAGAAAGCTTTTAGGTGAGCATCTACTATGTGCAAGGCACAATGGTGACCCGAAGGGAGTTACAGGTGAGTGAAGGGATCAGGACAATGAAGAGTGCTGCTAAGTGCCCTGTGCAGATGAGCCCTGAGGATAAAGGCACTGCCTAAGCTAAGGGTCTAAGTATGAGCAGATCTTAGCCAAGGCAGGAAGTTAGGAAAGAGCTTCCTAGGAGGAGGGAACAGCAGGCTGGGACACTCCAAGTTCAAAGGAATTGAGTTTAGGTGGACATAGAGGGTATAAGAAGAGATGGGCTGGAGTCAGAGTGCCAAGGCAGCTACATCTGAAGCATGGGCTCTTGGTGATTATTCTACCCAAGTCCATTTTCTGCTCTCTGCTCTGGAAGGTGGAACCTCATAGAGTGCATGACCCCAGATCCCCTAGCCTCTGGCTTCTGGCTTCTGGTTGAGTTCAGCAAGTGGAAGGCACTAGCAAATGATCTGAGGATGACAGGAGAGAGAGGTTCCCAAAGTAACCTTGCAAACCACAGTTTGGTAGTGGGTGTATACCTCTGTCTATGGACACAGGGGCTGGCAGGTGATCCTTCCCCTACAGAGCCAGCTTTTACTTGGTTCCAGGAACAGTTCCTCCTTGGCCCTTCCAGAACCAGCACAGCTCTAGCCTTTGCCCCTCCCAGGTGCTTTTCTATCCCACATTGCTTCTCAAGACTCTACTCACATCCCTGTACATGCCTTGCAGTAAATTTGCCTCAGTTATCCCTTTAAGGGAACCTCAAAGGTCTGTCAAGACCAGTGGGGACTTTATTCCAGAGGCTTTTAGGACAGAGAAAGAGCCACTCAATAGGTTGGAGAAGCTAAGGAAGGACATTCTAGGCAGACGAAAATGATTCTGCAAAGGCACAAAGGTTGGAAAATTTTAGGAGAGCAGGCCAGGGTGACTGAGCTTAGGATGCAGGGAGTGGGGCTGGGGGCACAGGGAACTGGAAGAAGGAGGCAGAGGGAAGGGCCTGCACTATGTGCCAGGGGGAAAAAAAAAATTGCTGTAGAGTTCATTGCAACTCATAGTGACCCTGTAGGACAAAGAATTTCCAAGACTATGAATCTTCACGGAAACAGACTGCCACATCTTTTTGCCACAGAGCAGCTGGTGAGTTCAAACTGTCAACTTTCAGTTAGCAGCCAAGTGCTTAACGCTTGCACCACGAGGGCTCCTTGTACTAGGAAGTGTGCTCTTTATCCCATAGGCGATGGCAACCATCAGAGCTTTTTCAAGAGTCATGTAGTATGTGTTTTAAGGAGCTCTGGTGGCATGGTGGTTAAAGCATTTGACTAAAAGGTTGGTGGTCTGAACCCACCTGCTGCTCTGCAGGAGAAAGATGAGGCAGGCAATCTGCTTCCATAAAGGTTTACAGCCTTGAAAACCCTTTGGGGCAATTCTAATCTGTCCTAAAGGATCTCTATGAGTTGGAATTGACTTGCTGGCAGTAAGTTTGTTTGTTTGTTTGTTGTTTTGACAATGTATTTTAAGCAACCCACTGGTGACTTGGGGGTAGATTGTGGGTGACAGAGGAGTTGGACAAGATGCAGGAGGAATGTTTAGAGTCCAACACAAGGAAGCAGTGTGGTGATGAAGAAGAGAGCTTGGAAGGATCAGAAGACTTGGGAGACAGAACTGGCAGAATGGTGGAGATGGAATAAGACTGTCAGCAGGAATAAGACTTTGGAATCTATGGCTGGGTGACTTTACATGTGAGCAGGGAAGTCAGAGGAGCAGGTCTAGTGTGGTAGGAGAGGTGGACAACAGGAGGTGGGAAGGTCCAGGAGAGGGAAGAGGTCAGGAGACAAAGGCTACCAGGTGTGTTTATGGTTGAAGGTGGATGCAGGAGCCATAGAGGTGGATGAGACCCAGGGTCCTCCACCCAAGTGAAAAAAAAAAAAAAAACAAGCCCACTGCCATGTAGTCCATGAAGTCAGAGAGAGCCTATAGGATAGAGTAGAACTGCCCCTAGATTTTCCAAGTCTGTAATCTTTACAGAAGCAGACTTTCATACCTTTCTCCTGTGGAACAGCTGGTGGATTCAAACCACCAACCCTTTGGTTAGCAGCCAAGCACTTAACCAATGTGCTACCAGAGGACAAGCTCAGAGAAGTAGAAAGAAAACCAGAAAGCACAACTGAGGGAAAGTCATTCTGCTGGTGTACAAAGGAGTCAGGTAGTCTGTTGGGCAAACATCCTACTGTGCCCTGTAAAAGTGGTAAAAGTACCACCATGCCCTGAGACAAACTCCCACAATGCCATCAATGGCCCACAATGCCCAGGGGCAAAGGTCCTTCCATACCCTGGGTCAGTCAATTGAGAACATCTCCATTTCTGTGAAGTAGAGAATCTTGAGGACTTTTTTAGAGGAAAGGGCCAAACATTTATTACATTTATTGAGTGGTTACTATACACACACTATCTTATTTAACCCTTGTATTAACTGCCACCAATAAGTAAGATAAAGTTTCATGGGAATTTAGAAGCAGATCGTACTTCAGATAAATCCAGTGTGTGAAATTAAGAACAAAAGAATGACTATATATCTTCTCCCACTTTCTCTAGCAGTGACCTAAGGCCTGGCAGTCCAAACGGGCCTAAGATCCCTCCCAGCCCTGAGAGTCTTGGTTCCGGGGACTCCTTAGCAAAGCGCTCATCCTCCCCAGGGCTTCAAGGCCTCCCTTTAGGATGACAGCCAGGCCTCCTCCTTCCCCAAGTTCCACAGACCCCATCACTCTGTCCCCCCGCCCCCTGCATGAGAGACAGTGCCCCATCAGCCTCACTGAGCCAGATGCACACACACACACAGAGAGAGAGAGAGAGAGAGAGAGAGAGAGAGAGAGAGAAGCACGCCCCTGCATTTAGGCTTGTTTAAAACTGAATTATGAGCCTGTGGTGCTATAGCTGAGAAACCTAGGTGGAAAAAGATTTACTGGCCATGTTAAATCATGTGCTTATTGTTAAGTGAGCTGGGCAGAGGAGGTCCCCATGAGCTCAATGTCATTCCCTCCTCATCCCACCAAAGTGCCCATCCACTTTTCAGGAGGCCTGAGCAGGTCTCCAACCCTAGCCCTGAGGGTACAGTGGCAGACAGAGGTTGTCTCCATGTACAGATAAGGAAGCCTGAGGCCTGAGAGGGCAGGCAACTTGCCTGTGATCTCTCAGCAAGCAGACAGAGGTAGAACAAATTGGCTTTTCAACCTGGTGAGCCTATGCCCTGATTTCACAAGTATACTTATCCATGTAAGCATTCTGGGAAGACACTCCTTAGTGCAGAACCTACTCTTAGAGCCCAGCTCTCCCTGTAAGATCTCAGGCTATTGAGGTGAGACTCTTGAGAAATCACAGAGGCTTGCCATTGGCTTGGGGTGGGAGTGTGGCTGTGCATAGTACCCGGTTTCTACTCCCACCCCATTCACTGTGGTTATGTGCAACCTCAGTGTTGGGAGACAGGTTCACAGACCAGTGTGAAATTCTAACCCAGGAAACAATCACTCAGCCCCTGCCCTCACCTCTATTCACTCCCAGCCAGCAACCCCCACATCCCACATCCGAATCCACATTCCGGCTTCCCCTGTCCAGCCATTCTACTGTTTGCTCTCACATTCTGCCCTCCCAGCTCACATTCCTGCCCAGTCCTCTTTCAATCTGCTGTCTCTAGGCACCCACGCGGCCCCCATCCAGGTACCCTTGGGCAGGAGAGGCCCTGAACCTGAGATGTTGTGAGATTCCCAGCAGGATACCTACCCAAGGGAAACTGATGAGCCCAGGGACTTGACTGGGGTGCCCAGCAGCCTGTAGGCTCTTTGCACTGGCCTTGGTTTTGGTGTTGGCTGCCCTGTGTTCACCCTTCAGGGAATTATGAGGTAACTTAGTTCCATTTAGGGGATGTTTTTACAGGTTAAGGCTGGGGATGAGGCAGGGCCAGTGAAGGCACCAATAGACCTTTTGCACATCAGGAATAAGGCTGAACCCCACTGCCCACTTTAAGTCTCCAAGAAAGACCCCAGTTCCATCTGAATGACACTAGGCATTTACATGTTTCTCATTCATAGCCTCATAAGACATGCATATACCGGTATACCAGTATGGCCAGGGTTACTGACCCATTTTACAGGGAAGAAGCCTGAAGCCCAGACAGCAGACCTGAGGCCACAGTGGGAGTGAGTGGCACAGCAGGGTCAGGTATCCAGAAGTCCTTATCCCCAACTGGGGTGTTCACCCCATCCTGCCTGGGGCAAAGAAGGGCATCTACCTAGGACCGGCAGAACCTTGGCAGACAGACCTTGGCCCCAATGACCTCATCAGGGGCACTTTCTTTTCAGCTAGAAAGAGCTTTCTTTCCACCACTGCCTTCTTCTTTCATCCTTACCCAACAGGGCTGAACAATAGAGTTGAGGGGAAAGCAAATGTCCTCTCATAGTACTGCCTGGGGGAGCTCTGGTAGCATAGTGCCTAAGGCATTTGACTGCTAACCAGGAGGGTGGCGGTTTAAACCCCCCAGCCACTCCTCCGAAGGAAGATTGGGCAATCTACTCCCATAGTGATACTGCCTCATAAACCCAAGGAGGGGTCGCTATGAGCCGGATACTACTCAAGGGCAGTGAGTCTGGTTTTTTTTTTTTTTTTCCTTTGGAGTACAGCCTGGATGGGGCTTGTTGATCTGTGGGTTTATCTTCCTGTTTAAGGACAAACTAGGGAGATTCTTTGGTTTGTAAGACATACACCCACAGGGTTTTCTCCAGAGAAAATCAAGAGCAAAAAGGTCTGTTTCGCCATCAGCTTTCAGGAACACCCAGTACGTGAAGTGAATCCCTCCTGAGAAAAGCAGTGTCCTAGGCTGAGAAAGCTGGACAACATGGAGGGGGGATGTAGACAACATGGAAGGAGGATGTAGACAACAGGGGAGGGATGTAGACAACATGAAGGGGGGATGTAGACAACAAGGAGGGGGATGTA
>NW_006921621.1:14494392-14540874 GCF_000298275.1 Orycteropus afer afer
CAACATGGAGGGGGGATGTAGACAACAGGGAGAGGATGTAGACAACAGGGAGAGGATGTAGACAACAGGGAGGGGGGATGTAGACAATAGGGAGGGGGGATGTAGACAATATGGAAGGGGGATGTTTTCCACGGTCTCCCTGTCTCCCCTGGGGTGATGGAGGGGTGAGGTGAGAGATTACAGGGGAGAGCTATTGTCCCCCCAAGTGCCTTCCCAAATGTTCAGCATTCTTCACAAGAGGTTCTCCACTCCATTCAAGCTAGGACAGGGCTGGGGGGTAGGGTTTCCACATTAGTGAAATGGGTACCTACCCTACTAATCTCACAGTACTATTATAAGCCTCTGCTGGATCAAGCTCATGAAAGACTTCTTTACAAGCAGAGAAGAGGTGTACAGATGTAAGATTTCCCAGGGTTTTTTTAATGCCCAAAATGTATGGAGAGGAAGCTCTCTGACTCAGGTTTGGGAGACATTTCTCTCACTTAGGAGTTTATGGGAACCCACACTTACCCCTGCATGGGAAAGCTTTTTCAGAGATTGAGGTGACTGTAGGAAGTTGATGAGTTGCTTAGAACAGTGCCTTGTGGTCAATAAGTGTTGGTTAAGAGAATGAATGGAGGAAACAAGGAATGACCACTGTGTATGAGCATTACTGTCTGTGCTAGATATTGAGGTGGCAATATATGCATGGAGTTCCTGGGTGGTATGAATGATTAACACACTTGGCTGCTAACTGAAAGATTGGAGGTTCAAGTCCCCTCAGAAGAAAGACATCAAAAGAAAGGCCTGGTGATCTACTTCTGAAAAATCAGCCACCATGGAGCCCAGTTCTACTCTGATACATGTGGGACCTGCATAAGTCAGAAGCTCCTGGATGGCACCTGGTTCAGCATTTGTCTCAGGGGGACTCCTTCTGTGCCCCCTGAGACAGCAAATGAAAGTTCTTGAAATATAGATGTGTAATTTGACTCTGATACAGGTTCTATCAAGGAATGTGGGGAGGAAAGGGCCACAGAGACACAAACCTTTAGGAACTTTGAACTATTTCAGGAGATAATTCAGCCAGATCCAGGCAAAGAGAATGTTTTATTGGAAGGGGAGGGGTGGATGACACTGAAATTTCAGTCAGCCCCTGACCCACCCTTGTCACTTTCTCCTGCCCCCTTCTTCCCCTCCCTGAATCATTCCTGCTCCCTGCCCCAACACCCTCTGGTGCAGCCAGAACCTGGCCCTGAGTTGGGGACAGTGAAGGGTAAGCCGTGGGAAAAACAATCAAACCTTGGTCAGCCAGATAATTAGCTGTTCCTCTGTGACGGTAGCCTCCCTGTTCTCTCCCCCTCACTGCCACCCCCTGCCCCCACCCCTGCAAGACAAAGGTTTCCAAATACCCCAGCGACATCACCTCATTAATGTTAATAGGAAGTCCAGACATGAGCCTGGACGGTCATAAATTGCTCTGTGTGAGAAAGGGTGCAACAGTTTGTATATGTGTATACTACATATGTGTGCATGTATGTGTGCCTTAGACATGTGCATGTGCAGAGAAGTGTATGACATGTGTGCAAGTATGTTGCATATGTGTGTATTGTATGAATGTGCAAACATGCATAATGTGTGCTGTGTGTGCCTTGTTACTACACTGTGTATGAATGTAGATGTGTACTTTATATGTGTGAATATGCACATATACTAATATGCAAAGAGCTCTGGTAGCATAGTGCCTAAGGCACTTAACTGCTAGCCAGAAGGCTGGCGGTTCAAACCCACTAGCCACTCCTTGGAAGGAAAGTTGGGCAATCTACTTCCGTAGTGATACTGCCTTAGCAACCCAAGGAGGGGTCGCTATGAGTCGGGTCAGACTCGACGGCACACACCACCAACAACAACAACACTAATAGGCAAGTATGTGCATGGCATGTGTGTATTAGGCACTCCATGCATATATTGTATGTGATATATATGTGCATGTTGTACACATGTGAATATGACTGTATACTGCCTATGTGTGCATGCACAACCTACATATGTGAATGTTGTGGTTGCTGTGTGCCATCAAATCATTTCTAACTCAGCAACCCTGTAGGATAGGATAGAACTGCCTCCATAGGGTTCCTAGGCTATAATCCTCATGACAGCATATTGCCATGGGTTTGAACCAAGGACTTTTCAGTTAGCAGGCAAGTGCTTAACTATTGTGCCACCAGGGCTCCTTGCATATGTATAGACTGTATATAAATATGAGTGTTCACGTGTGTGTACTTTTAAAATATTTATGCACTGATTTGTACCTATGTAATAAATGTGTGGGAGCTCTGGTGGCATAGTGCCTAAGGCATTTGACTGCTAATCAGAAGGCTGGCAGTTCAAACTCACCTCCGTAGTGATAACACCTCAGAAACCCAAGGAGGGGTCACTGTGAGTAGGATCCAACTTGACAGCAGTGCGTTTAGTAATGAATGTCTGTCAGCAGTTTGAACCCACCAGCCGTTCCATGGGAGAAAAGATTCGCTCCTGTAGACATTACAGCCTAGGAAACCCTAAGGTGCAGTTCTACTCTGTCCCGTAGGGTTGCTATGAGTTGGAATTGACTAAATGGCTCACAACAACAACAACATTAAATGTGTGTGCATTTAAAACAATGCATGCACTCTACAGTATTTGTGTGCCTAAGTGATAGATGTCATATGTGAGTGCATGTGCAATACATATACAAATACATACTATGAATGTATTGTTCTGATATTTGTGCATCTCTGTGGGATTGTGTAATAGACAGTGGCCAAATATCACAGTCAAATATACTAAGTGATGTGGTATTTAAGAACTTAGGCTCTGGAGCCAGATTGCATGGGGCCAGATTCCTCTTCTGCTACTTCCTTGCTCTGTGATCTTAGGCAAGATATGTGACTTGTCTGGGGCTTGGTTTACTCAACTCTAAAATGGGAGTAATAATTTGATGATCCCATATAATCATTTTGAACACTAAATACTCATTCATATGAAATTTTTAGAGTAATACCTGGCACACAGCAAGCACCCAATAAATGTCGGTTATTATTATTGTTATTATTAATAGGTCTGTGTATACATGTAAAACACATGCATGACAGGGGGCATGCTATATGCCAATCTGTGTGTCCAGGTATATGTGTGCATGTTTACACTGTCCACTGTGTATTTGCACTGTGTATATATTTGTGAGTCTAAGTGTGTACACACATATGTAATATACACAGCCACATGCATTTGTGTGTCCTCCATCCACACATGCAGGCTCACTGGCACAGTAGTAACAGCGCAGACCAGCAGGGCAGCTGCAAACATGCCTCACACTCCCCATCCACAGTGCTCAGTGAAGAGGGCCACTCACAGGAGGAGGAGGCTGCCTCCAGCATCCACATGGCATGACTTACAAGGAGTACACATGTACACACTACATACACACACATACACACAAAGTCTACCTGCACCACCAACTGCCCCACAAAGCAGGCTGGAAACCAAGGAGCATCCCTACCTTCTCCCTCTCCCTGAAAACCCCATCTATCTCCAAGTCCTGTCAGTTCGGACCCTAAATCTTTCAATTTGTCCATTCACCTCTCTGTCCCCTCTCACTAGGGCAATAGCCTCTTGTCTCTCCTAATCCACTCTCCACATAGCAGTGAGAGTGATCTTTTAGAGATGCAAATCTCATCACCTCGCTCACTCGCCTGCTTAAAACTCTCTAATAGCTTTGCATTGCTCTCCGGATAAAGTCTAAAATCCCTTCCACAGCCTTGGAGCTGGCCTGGCCACCCCAGCCACGTTTCCCACCCTTTCCCACTGCTACCAGCTCCGCCTCCACAGACAGCTTCCTCAGGTTCTTCACCACGTGCCCTGTCCCTCGTCAGGGCCCCCAGGCCTTCCGTTCCCTCTGTCTCCAAGGCTGTTCTCCACTTCTTCATGCATCTCCTCCCCTCCTTCAGGTCTCGCCTTCACTTACAGACCTTCACTTACAGACCCTGCTCCCCATCTTTCTGGGTCAATCCCCACTTTTAAGCTTTGCCTTCACCCTGTAATAATTCTCCATTGCCCTCAACACACAAGCAATTACGTAACATGCTCTGATGTCACCCTTGTCTCCCTTGAGCATCTGTGAGTTTGTTTTCCGGGCATCCGCTCTGCATCACCTGTGGTGCTAGGTCCTAATGACTCTGCTGTGAAGATGCCTTGGTCCCAGTTCTCAAAAAGCTCTCAGTCTTTTGGAAGAAAGAGACACAGTCACAGATAATACTGTTGAATTGGTAAGTGTATTGACAGAAGTGAGGAGGGGAACCAGCAGAAGCTTCCAGAAGGTGTCGACAGAGCTGGGTCTTAAGAAAGAAGAGTGAGCCAGAAAAGGGAATTCCAGAAGGTGGGGACAGTAGAAGCAAAAGTTCAAAGGTAGGAAATAGCATAGTGTGCTCAGCTTGCTGTTGCTGGAGCACAAATTATAAAATGGGAAGCATTTGTACCTGGGTGGTACAAACAGTTAATGCCCTCAATGGCTAACCAAAAGTTTGAGGGTTCGAGTCCACCCAGAGACACTTCAGAAGAATGACTTTACAATCTCCTTCTGAAAAATCAGCCACTGGAAGCTGTATGACCCATAGTTCGACTCTAACACACGTGGGGTCACCATGAGTTGGAGTCAACTCTACAGCAACTGGTACTGTTTAAGCAATGACACTGGGAAGGCCAGTGGGCACCAGATCATGAGGGACCTTGAATACTTTCTCATTATTTTAACTGAGCAGACACGTATCTGTCCAAAATTCCAAAGTCCTAGCTGTGTTGGAGACACTCTACCCATCAGCCATCAGGGCAGCTTCCTCTCAGCCACATGTGCAGTTTTAGCCCAGCCTTTTTAAATGATGGAACCACCTCAAGGACCCCAAACTCCCACTTTCTCAATAGGAAGGACAGGCCCAGAGAGGCACAGCAATTTCCCCTCCAATACACAGTTCAGCCAAGGGTCTGAGCTGAGGGGCTGGACTCAATTCTGAGCCCAACTTGGGCCACCCAGCCCACTGAGAGCCTGTGCCCCAAGGCCCAGAGTCCAGAGGTCAGGCAGCTTCTTCACCAGGAAGGCTCCAGTTGCCTCTGGTTGGAAGGGACAGCCCCTTACCCAGGCCCCAGGCAGGAACTTAGGACAAGCAGCAGATTAGCTCTGCAAGGAGGCTCAGGCAGGGAATAAGGGGGGTGGGAGGCCTATGAGACATCCAGGAGCTGTAATTCCCCTCTTTCAGTTGCTGTTGCTAATTCAGGTCCCAAGGGGCTTGCTGAGTTTGTCCTGGACCCAGCCACTTAATCTTATAATACCTCCCAGCAAAGCCCCTTTGTTCTCTCTCTTGCATAAGGTAGTAGGAACTGCTGCAGCCTCCTCCCCCTCAGCACCTCCCTCCTCACTCTTGGGGCAGGAGCCTTCACTGGTAGCTGCGGCTGCACCTCCAGAGCCCTCCTCAGGCCCCTAAGAACCTTCCAGTGGAGGATGTTTAAGGCAGCTAGATGCTAATAAAGACACAACTCTGGATCTGTCTCCCTCAACTTTTGGGAGGCCTGGTCTTGCATCTCAATGACTCTCTGGGAGAAGGGGTCTCCAAGCTGTGACTTTTACTCACCATGGAAATAGGAAGGCCTTGGCTGGCTGGAGATGCTTCCAGCTGTGAGGGTTACCTGCTCTGGACTGATCTGGCTGGGCTTTTCACTAGCTCCACCTGCTCAACCTGCCTGGGGTCTACCTCTCCTTCCTCACCTCCAGAGTCAGGGCTGACTTCATGGGCAAACGGTTTAAGGCTCTACTGTCACCATCCGAAAACCAAACCCACTGCCATCGAGTCATTTCTGACTCATAGTGACCCCCATTGAGTTTCCAAGGCTATAAATCTTTATGGAAGTAGACTGCCTCATCTTCCTCCCACGGAGCAGTTAGTGGGTTTGAATCACTGACCTTCTGATTAGCAGATCCTGCCTAAAGTGGAGTAAACCCAGGAAGCAGCTAGCGTGGGAGCCACACTGAGTTCCAGTCACAGCTCAGCTGTGGCTGGCTGATTAGGTGGGCAAGTCCTTGCTCTCCCCCTGGGCCTCAGTTTCTCCAAAATTAAATCTGTTCAACTAGCGTGGATATAATACTAAACATGCTTTCTGGAATTGCCCAAAAAACCAAGTTCAAGATGGATCTAAATAAAATAGAAGTGGATGACAAATAAGGGGCAGTGGGAGTGTGGGGACAGGGAAGAGGGATGTCATTTCTCTACCCATTTGGGCTTATGTAAGAAAGTAGCCAGGCAAGAGCCTGGTGTAAGGGGATTAGGAAGAACAGGAGCAGGGTACCTTTCTGGACCTTTGCATCTCTTCTTGGCCAGGCAGGGGGAAGGGAGAGTTGAGTTGGCCACAGATGGAGAGTAGGTATGATCCAGGTCCTCAAGTCCTCTCTAAGTGAAACAACACTCTGATACTATCCTTTGCATTGCTGGAGGAGGGGGTGGCTTATGCTTGTGGGTACATCAAAGGATCAACTGTTTGTTTGGCACTGGTCAGAGCTGTCCCTCTTCACCTTCCCAAACTCTGGAAGGCCCCAAAGCCCTCCCCAGGGCATGACCACTTCCACATACAGTTCTAGTCCCCAAGGGCTGTGGCTCCATGCCCAGTCTCCCTTCTCCTGAGCCCTGATCTCTACCTCCTTCCCAGTGATGATGTATTAACTCATAAGCCAGGGAAGAGGCCCAGGAGGAAACAAGTCTCTGTCCCTGGTGAGCTGCTGGTTGCCCTTGCCCAGAATGCTCCAGGGCAAGACTTGGCTTTGTGCTTGTTGAAATGTGGCTTCTACGGGTCGCTGAGCTATTGGCCTGGCTTTCCCCACACCTCTTAGCTTAGAACCACTCCTGAGGTAGGGGCCAGGTCTCTGCACAGCATGGCAACTTCCGGGACAGGGGTAGATTTGCTGTCCCTCTAAAGTTTTGGAGTAAGCCCAGGAAGCAGCTAGCTTGGGAGCCACAGAAAAGCTGGGTTCCAGTCACAGCTCAGCTCTGGCTGGCTGATTACGTAGGCAAATCCTTGCTCTCCCTCTGGGCCTCAGTTTCTCCAAAATTAAATCTGTTCAACCAACACGGAAATAATACTAAATATACTTTCTGGAATTGCCCAAAAAGCCAAGTTCAAGATGGGTCTAAATAAAATAGAAGTAGTTGACAGATAAGGTGGAGGGAGGGGAGGGCAGGGAAGAGGGCTGGCCCTCTGTGTTAGTAGTTAGGACACAGTTGGGGTGGACAGGGGTCCCATTGGGTCTCAGGGCTCTCAGGCTTATTATCCAGATAACACATGTAGGCCTGCTGTAGCCCAGCTTCCCAGGGGAAAATAGACCAAGCCAGTCCCATTCCCAGTGAGCACTAATAAGAACTCAGACCTGCCCATCTGGCTCACCATTAAATCCCCAGCTCTTAGCACAGTGCCTGGCTTATAGCAGGTGCCCAGTGATATTTGGTAAACAAATGAATTGAAGAATTAACGCATGTCACAGCAACAGGAAGCTTCCAAATCAGATCCAAAAAGGTCTTCTTTACTTTTCCACAGACTATGCTTAACCAATGGCCAGATTTCGTCTCACCTACTTTGGTCATGTTGTCAGAAGGGACCGGTCCCTGGAGAAGGATATCATGCTTGGTAAAGTGGAGGGTCAGCAAAAAAAGGGGAAGGCCCTCAACAATGGCTACAATGATGGACTCGAGTATGTATAGGAAGGACTGTGAGGATGGTGCAGGTCTGTTCAGTGTTTTACTCTATTGTATATGGGGTCAATATCAGTCAGAGCTGACTCGACAGCACCTAACAACATGTTTAACCGAATGTAGTTCTTCCCTTGTGGCTTGCTTTTTGGAGTTGGAGCTGGAACTGAATAAATGAAGAGGGGTGAGCATGTCCCTTGTCCAGAGTCTAAGGAAAGGCACAACCTCTCCAGGGTCTCTGAAAAAAACTCACTGCCATCGAGTCAATTGCAACTCATAGCAACCTCCATGGGGTTTCCAAGGCCGTTAATCTGTACAGAAGCAGATTGCCCCATCTTTCTTCCACAGAGCAACTGGTGGGCTCAAAGCACTGACCTTTTGCTTAGCAGCCAAATGCTTTAACCACTACACCACCAGACCTAACAACCTGCAGACTCCTAGAACATCAAGATATAAGACACCCTGACTATCATAATCTAACTCCTCAGCTTCAACTGAGGAGACAGGCCCAGAGAAGGCAAATGACTTGCCCAAAGTCACACAGTGAATTGATAGGGGAATCAGGACTAGAACCCAGGATCCCTGCTTCCTTGCCTGGTGCTCTTTCCATCTCACCAGGTACCCCACTTTCCCAGGCCCTGATGCCATGAGTCTAGGTCCACCCAATTAAGTACGCCTGGTCCAGGCCCTGAGTCTTTGCAGTCCTGGGCTGTGGTAGCCTGGCCACCTGCTGGTCAGAATGCTTGGAATTGCAAGAGAGGCAGTAGGCCAACTGTTTGTTTGGAATCCAATGGCTGTGCAGAACCATGAGGCCTGCAGGAAGTTGGGCAGACCCCCTTCACTTCTCCTCCCAGCTCTGGGGCCCGAAGGTTGGTGGGCCACAGAGGACACAGGGACAAGGCACCAGGTCAGGAGAAGAAGCCCAGGGCCCAACTGTTTATGGTGAAGATAGCTATCTAGTCTCTGTTATCAGACCTCACACAAGGAGGTAAGTCACAGGCAAGAATGAGAATGGCAGCAAAGCCCCAGGCCAGGAGACCAGTCTCTGGTCCCCCAGTTGCATTCTTGGAATGAGCTCCAGCCCCCACCTCCCCTGGGCTGCACTCCCTGACTGTTTCTAATATAGGTTCTCTGTCTCTGCCCCCATTGCCATTTGGCCATCAATATTAGACTGCTCCCATTCTCTAGACAGGCAACTGAACTTGGGCATGGTCAGTGACTTTGCCAGAACTCAAGCAGTGAGGGATTCAAAGCCAGGTTTTCCTTTGCTTGGAAGCCTTCACCCTTCTCACAGCTTTTCAGTGTCATGGCTCATGACACTGTCCAGTTCTTCTAGACCATTGTAGCCCCAGGCCTACCTTCCCAGAGCTCTCTGTTAAGAATGACCCACAGGACCAGGTTTGCTGGTCCAATAGAGCCTGGTGGAACCACTGAGACTATGGCCCCTAGCTGCCCTTCAGGTCTGGAATTGAACCCACACCTGTGGTTTCCAGCCAAACAAAGTACAGGCATGTGAGTTAAACATTTACCTCAAGTAGACACACGCCCTGGAGAGAACAATCATGGGAGAAGGAAGGGCTGCTTATGCATAGGGAGATAGCTCAGGGTGCAGAAGAGTATGAAGGGATGGACACTGGGAAGAGGTAACTATGGGGAGGAAGTGGGAGGGGAGCTGCTGCATTGTAAATTTTGGTCAATGACATCAGACAAAGTATATGTGAACTGCTGTATGAAAAGTGAATTTACTCTGTAAATCTTCACCCAAATCAAAATAAAATTAAAAATAATAATAATAATAATAACAATAGCTGTTAATAAAAAATAAATAAATAAAAAAAAAGAATGACCCACATTATTCACAGCCACGGGAAAGACACATCAGACATTGATGTTAATGGGTGGTACAAGTCAGCAGATCTAACCAGGCTATTCCCTTCCAGGTAAAACAAACCTTTCAGGGCTCCCTATTACCCACAGAATAAGGTCCTCGCTCTCCACCACACTACTGTGATTTTTGTCCCCACAACTGAGAGTCACCTGCATTACCCTCGCCCCTCTTACCTTGATACTTTTCACCTTCAAGGTCTCCTGACAGCCACCTGCAATCGTTGCCCTCAGGTGTTATTCCCATTTCACAGATGTGCAGTCTCTGAAAGGTTCAGGTCTTCATCTCCCTGCCTTGAACCTTGTAATCCATCTGGCTCCATCAGATGCCTTTTAAATCAGATGCTGTTCCTAGCCTCCAGGTTTAGGTTCAGGGTACTCCATCCATCTGACACCACCCCCCAGTCCACTCCTCCTTCTCATAATCAAAGACTCAGGCAAAGTATGACCTCCCTCATGAAGATTTCCCTGCCTTTCACCTCTCCCCAGGACTGAATCTGGCACCTCTCATCTGCCCCCCTCACTCCCTGGCATATTTATATCACACTAGAGAAAAATGTTCTGCATAGTGCAATGCAACGCAACGCACTGCCGTGGAGTCGGATCCGACTCATAGTGACCCCTCCTTGAGCTTCCGAGGTGGTATCTCTACAGATGTAGATTGCCCAACCTTCCTTCCGAGGAGTGGCTGGTGGGTTTGAACCACTAGCCTTCTGGTTAGCAGTCAAATGCCTTAGGCACTATGCCACCAGAGCTCTAGGTCATATACTCTGGATTCAGCACCTCGCACTATACGTTGTGGTATTAACTGCCATCATACCAATTCTGACTCATTGTGAGACAAAGGTCCAGAGAGGGCAAATGACTTGCCCAAAGTCACACAATGAATTGGTAGGGGAACTAGGACTAGAAGCCAGGATCACTGCTTCCTTGATACGTGTGCAGAGTAGAACTGCACTTCATAGGGTTTTCAAGGCTGTGATTTTTCAGAAGCAGATCGCCAGATCTGTCTTCCAAGGTGCCAACCTTTCAGCTAGTCATCAAGCTTTTAACCATTTGCACCACCCACAAATTTCTGTGTGTTGTGCTAGGGGATGTTAATGAATATTTGATGAATGAATGAATGAGCAAATGAAATGAAGAGATGCCCTGGGGAAGGGAATCTCTGAAGTTGTGGGAGTGTCCAAGGAAGCTGGGAAAGTCTTCAGCCTGCTGTAGAAGCCAAGGGCACCCCATATCACTCCGAAAACACTGGCTTGCAACCAACAAGATGAAACTTAACTGGTAGAAAGGTAAAAGCTCACTGGCCATATTGAGTAGGCTGTGACCAGGTGGCCCACAACCCAACCCAGTGCAGTGGAAGGTTACCTCTGGGTGTCCCTGCTCAAGGCTCTGGAATCCCGGGACCAGCCAGCGAAGGCGTGGCCTTCAGGAGCTCCTAGGACACACCAGCTTTGTCTCCACCTCTAAGCAGCACAGCACCTCAAGCTCCTGCCCCACAGGTAGTCCCACTCTCTGAGGGGAAAATGGAAACACTACATAAAGAAAGATTTACGTAACTGTCCTGAAGCATGCCACATGGCACAAGTCCCAGAAGAGGGAACCATCCTTCATAGCCTCCTTGCCTTCAGTGGAGGCCGCTGGGTTGCAAATGGTTTGCATTCAACTACTAACCTTAAAAGTTGGCAGTTCGAAACCACCCAGTGGCACCACCAAAGGAAGGCTTGGCAACCTGCTTTCATAAAATTTGCAACCAAGAAAATCCTATGGAGCAGTTCTGCTCTAAAACACATGGGGTCACCATGAGTTGGAATAACCTCACCACAACAGATTTGGTTTTTGTTTGTTTGTTGGCTTGCTTTTTCTGATTTCAGTGAGATCCTCAAGGTGACTGAAGTACTTCAGCATCAGGATTCTTAACCAAGGGACAGGTGGGAACGAGAGAAATGTGCTGTTTGCAACAACAGAATCAATATTACAATTTTATATTTGAACACACACACACACACACACACATGCACACACACTATTGTTTCCATACTCCAGCTGCAGACAGACAAGGTTCTTGGCTGGTGGAACCATACAGGAGACAGTGGGACAGAGCATAGGAGTCATGGTTTAAATAAAGTTGATGTGCACTGTTTGAGCCAATGTTTTTCAGGATGATTGTTTACAGACAATTAGTAAGTTATTAATAACAGTGGCTGTCATGCATTGTTCCCTTCCTTTGCACCCCACTAAGACAGCATTTTTATATGCATTCTTTTACATTACCTCATTCAACGCATTAATTATGCTTCGCTCTACACTTCCATTCTCCAAGCTAATCTTTCATGTGCTTACCTGAGTTCTCCTACCTGAGCAAGCACATGAAAATGTTTTGGGGTGGTTAGGCAGGTAAGTTTCATACAATTGTTGCAACAAGACAAGCAATATTTTAGCTTCCTTGGGAGTCAAAGATCAAGCAAGGACTCACTATACTTCTTAGCAAGGTCTTCTTGAATCTCTGGAAACACTCAGAGACATCCTTTCAGGCCTGAAGACCTCAGAGTCCACTCTGCTCACTGAACTTACCAAGCCACATTATGGGGAGTTTTCTGCCATCCCTTTTCAACCTGTTGAACTTTTTAAGGATAGGTCCCAAAAGTGTGGTCCTAAAATCCCAACAGTAAAATCACCAGGAACCTTATTGAAAGATTCAGTCTTTCTGCTCCAGAGGCTCTGGCACCCAGAAATCAGCCTTTTCATAAGCTTCCTGGTTGATTCTTCTTGGAGTTCAAGTTTGAGAACCTCAAGCTCAAACCTAAAGGTGGTGAAGTGGTTAAGGCTTTTGGCTGCTAACAAAAATGTTGGCAGTTCAAATCTACCAGCCACTCTGTGGGTAAAAGATGAGACAGTATGCTTCTATAAAGATTTATAGCCTTGAAAACCCTACAGGGCAGTTCTTTCTATTCCGTCCTATGGCGTCACTCTGAGTTGAAATCAACTCAATGGCAGTGTGATTTTTTTTTTTTTTTTTGGCTCAAAGCATGGTAGGTATTCAGGAAATGTTTGCAGAATGAGTTATTGGTAAGTGAGTTTCAAGAGGTACAGGGTAAACAGAAGCACCATCTGTAGAGTTGCTCAGTGTTCTTCCCGGCCATGGCCTTGAACAATTCTGCCTCTGAGCCACTTGGTATCCAATGAGCTGCTTGCCTGGGCACCATACTCTGTCTCTGTGGGCCTTAGGCTGCTGTTTTTGGTAAGTCCTCAAACTAAAGTTCAGTCTGTGAGTAATGAGTCTTCTGTGAGTGATGAATTACTGTCCCTAGTAACTCCTGCAGGTGGGTACTCAGAGTGGGGTGTCCAGGTCAGCAAATTCTTTACCCTCCAAATTACAAATGTATCCTCTGCCTTCCAATGGCCTGTGGGTCAGGATCACCTTCTGTTGCCAAGTTGTAGATTCAGTTCTAGTATTAAAACACACACCTACCCCTTAGTGCCCACTGATCTCTAATTCTGGCTATACAATAAGACTACCTTATTCCTAGGAGCTCTGATAGGATGGAGCGATGGGAGCTCTGGTAGCATAGTGGCTAAGACACTTGCCTGCTAACCAGACGACTGGCGGTTCAAACCCACCAGCCACTCCTCGGAAGGAAGGTTGGGCAATCCTACTTCCGTAGTGATACTGCCTCGGAAACCCAAAGAGGGGTCGCTATGAGTCAGGTATGACTCGACGGCACATAACAACAACAACAACAACTGATAGGATAGTGCCTAAGGCATTTGACTGCTAACCAGAAGGCTGGTGGTTCAAACCCACCAGCCGCTCCTTAGAAGGAAGATTGGGCAATCTATTTCCGTAGTGATACCTCCTCGGAAACCCAAGGAGGGGTCACTAAGAGTCAGATCTGACTCGACGGTAGTGAATTTGGTTTTGGTTTGGTTATCTTATTCCTGGGTACAAGCTGACTCCTAGTCTAGTAACAGACTGGTCCCTAATCTTGCTACAATCTGATTCCTGATTCTGGGTGCAGACTGATTCTTAACCTGAATATAGACTAACTCCTGGTCCTGAGTACAGACTGACTCCTAATCCTAGGTGTAAACTGATCCCTAATCCTATATACAGACTGACCTTTAATCCTAGCCCTAATCTAATCCCCCTAACCCAGACCACAGACTGACTCATAATCATGGTCACAGCCTGACCCTGAACCCTGATCTTAGTCCCCCTAATCTTAGACACAGACTGGCCCAACTCTGTATAGATTGTCCATAATCCTAACCACTGATCCCCTGGGGCTGGTCTAACAGTGTGTGGGGTGATTAGAAGTGGATATTCTGCCAATGGAAGTCAAAGAGCCATGCCCACAAAAGAAGGATAGAATCTGACTAGTCAGAGTTTCGGCAATTTGTGTCCTCCACTCCACAGCTGGAACCTTGGTGGGAACTGAGAGCACTGGAACCCTGTGACCTTAGCCAGGCGTCAATCCTTTGCTTTCTCTTGCTCCCTCCTGGCTGCATCCCCTGCCTGGGGGCCCATGACCAGCCCAGGCCTTAACCACTGGCTCACTCAGACAGAGCCAAACATGAAAGGGAAAATGACCATCCCTGCTGCAGGGCCCAGGAATATGCAGGTATTGTTAACAGACAAGTCTGGCATGCTATGGCCTGTCTACTCACAACCTTCTGTCACCTGATTCTCCCCAGGAGGACCTCAGGCCACAAACAGAGTGGAAGAAGTCCCATGCATGAGGCTAGTTGGGCTAGGTGGACTGTCCAGATGTGTGACTGGAGCCTGGTTTTCCCTGCCTTCCTACAGGAAGAGGTCTCAGATGAATAGAAGTCAAAGGGCAAAAACTATTAGGAGGTTGTGTTTGGTCCATGATACTCAACTGGGTCAATGTAGACAGTGTCACAAAACAAAATGTGTGTGAACTGTTGAGTGTAAAACAAATCTGTTTTGTAAAATTTCACCCAAATCACAATAAAAAGTTAAAAAAAAAAAAAAAGTGGGCTGAGGGCATTCAGACAGATTATCTCACATAAGGCTTTCCACTGCCCCCAGGCTCAACTGGCTCTCTGTGAAAGTTCTCCCACTTTCCAGTAGGTTTGAAGGAGATTCAATCCCAGACCCAAGGGAAGGGGATGGAGATGATATCTTGTATTTCCAGCATCAGTATCCTCCCCATCCTGGCCATGGGAAGGGTTTGGGTGAATGGGTGAAACAGCCCTCCCCCAGGGGACTTCCATTTGATGGGAAGTCCCAGCCTCAGTCCTTAAGAAATTCCCAATCTGAAGAATATAAACCTTGACCTCAGGGAGCTCTCAGTTCAATAGTAGAGACACTATCCTCCCCTTAGATCGATTCTAATTTGATGGAAGATACAGAGACTCTGCTTCAAGCCAAAAAACCTCCCCGTCTCCTCCCAATCACACACACACACACACACACACACACACAGAGAGAGAGGGAGAGAGGGAGGGAGAGAGAGAGGAATGAAGATATATGTCCACACTGTTACTGGCACCTCAGCAGGAAAAACAGAATGGAGTAAAACAGCTAGGTCTAATCCAGATGGTCTCCTTGGAGGAGATGATCTCAAGTATGGAGGTAGATTAAGCCCACCTCTCACTTACACCCCTACTCACTGCCTTGAGACCACCCTGGCCCCAGGAATGCTCAGGGACCAATCCATTTCCCTCTGTGCTGCCATGGCAAGGAGAGGAGGGGTGAGGGTGGGGGGTTGGTACAGCCTCCCAGGCATTCCTCCTGCATTCCTGGGGCCGTGCCCTCCTTCCTCCCTGCCCCAGCCTGGCCATAAACTATTTCAGGCTTGCAAAATTTGGTTTGTTGCTCTCTTGCTCACAGACCCCAGCAAGGCAGAAGCCTGGACCTTAGCCAGGGAACTCATAGCATCCTCAAAGCCCTGAGAGTTTTGGTCAACCCAGAGTAAACTGGGTGACCTCCTGGGCCACCGACCTTGCAGAAGTTGGAGAGCAGAGAAGGTGGGAACTGGCCTACTCCACAGGGAGGCGGCCACAGTGCCCCATTCCTCAGAGCTATGCTTAGGGAGAAGAGAGAAGGGGTTGAGAAAACAGGGTATCCCATTCAGTGGGCTGAGGGCATTCAGGCAGATTATCTCATATGAGGCTTCCCACTGCTCCCAGGTTCATGTCCTCATCCCCATTTTATAGATGAGGAAACTGAGTCTCAAAGGTTAAGTGATTTGCCCAAAGTCCAAAGGGAAGAAGACTTGAAAAGCTCAACCAATGCTCTTCTTTGGGCATGTATAACAGCTTCCAGATTTGACCATACACATTGCAGGGGCTGGAGCACAGCTTTCTGTCTCTTGGCACTAAAACTCATTCTTTAGCCAACCTTGATTGTCAGGCACATAATAGGTGCACAACAAATGCCATTGCCCTTCTTCCCCAACCCCTACCTTCACAGTCTGCCCTAGATACCCAGTGCCCTGTTCATCCTTTCCTCCCAGGATCCCTTCCATGACCCCTCAGTCATACTCCCATAGGTTTCCCCCTTCCCTCGCCCCCTTCAGGTCAGAAGATACCTGTGCTCACACTCCATCTCTGACGCGTCCCTGGTGACCTTCGAAAGTCAGGCCTGGGCATGCCCAGCTGAGGTGATACCTCCCATCTGCAGGCAGCTGGGGCCTGGAAGAAAGGGCCTGAAACACCCACTGTGTGGGATGGTCTGATGCCTCTGTGTCATCTGGAATCAGAGACATGAGCAGTGAATGAACAAATGAATGAATGAAAGAACAAAAAAGGCATGAGTTCAACAACTCCTTACTGAGCAACTATGTGGATAAAATAGAAAAAAAATAAATTTGCCCCCTGGAGCTTACATTCTAAGGGGTCAGGGGAGGGGCATGAAGATAAACCAATAAAAAAATATAGGAGCTCTGGTAGCATAGTGCCTAAGGCACTTGACTGCTAACCAGAAGGCTGGCGGTTCAAACCCACCAGCCACTCCTCAGAAGGAAGGTGGGGCAATCTATTTCCGTAGTGATATTGCTTCGGAAACCCAAGGAGGGGTAGCTATGAGTCGAGTACAACTCGACAGCACATACCACCACCAACAACAAATATATGTTGTTGATAGGTGCTGTTGAGTAGATTTTCACTCATAGCAACCCCGTGTGACAGAGTAGAAGTGCCCCATAGGGTTTTCTAGGCTGTAATCTTTATGGGAGAAGATTGCCAGGTCTTTCTGCCACAGAGACACTGGGTGGGTTCAAACCACCAAATTTTCAGTTAGCAGCCAAATGCTTAACCATTGCTTTACCAGGGCTCCTATTGTAATGTAACATATTGGTACTAGAACATATAATGTATTGTAATTTATAATATATTTTTATATATAATATATTATAGTTTTACAATATAATATATCCTATATTAGGAGCTCTGGTAGCGTAGTGCCTAGGGCACTTGACTGCTAACCAGAAGACTGGAGGTTCAAACCCACCAGCCACTCTTCGGAAGGAAGATGGGACAATCTACTTCCATAGTGATACTACCTCAGAAACCCAAGGATGGATCGCTATGAGTCGGGTCTAACTCGACAGCACATAACAACAACAACATAACCTACATTATAATATATTCCCTATAATGTCAGGTACTGCTATGAAGCACAACAGAGCTGGGCTGCCATTTTAGACCAAAGGTCTAGGACACCTCTCCGACAAGCACCACTTGAGCAGAGATAGAGGACCTCGTCTGAGCTCCCGAAAGGGTAGAGATGATACTAATGAAAGATGGAGATGATATAATTGAGAAAAAGATGACCTCAGGAGGGATAGGCTGGGGGTGTGCAAGTATGATGAGGAGTGAAGGTTGTTCATCAAGAGTGTAGCTTTGTGCATATTAAGTCAGAGAATTAATATGGAAGCTGCCGGGCCAGGTTCTGACCCTAGCATTGCCACTAACTGTGTAATCTTGAGTCACACTGCCTCTCTGGGCCTTAGTTTCCTTGTCTATAAATTGAGATGGTTGGATTGGCAGGTCACTGAAGTTTAGCCTCAGATTTGACCGTCAAGGATTCTAATATTATGCCTCTGTGAATTTAATTGGGTAAATTGCAGGTAGCTCAGAAGCAGTTCTGAAAAAGGAGACCCTCCCCTGCATGACAATTACCCAGGGCTCCAGGGTACTGCTGATGTCACACTACTAGCCAGTTAATGAGGGATTTGCATAGTGGGGCCCAGGATATCATGTCAAACAAATGTGAACAATTAGCACAATTGATTTGACTTGGATTCAGGCTTCTTCCTCAAGGCAGGGGAGAGGGGTGGGGTCACCTGGAGCTACTGGGAAGGTGAAATAGCTAGGGGCCTGGCTCCTAGCCCTGCCCCCTCTCTTCTTCCTTGGCGTCCTCCAGCCCATTCCCTAGCCCCTGTTGAGGAACCTGATGGCATTTGTAGGGCAGCCCAGCATGGACTCCTGATTCACTCGACAGTGTCACCCTACCCTCCCATTGCCTAAGCTGGGCCTGTAAGGACTGGGCTCAGGGGAGCTGCCCCACCCCCACCTCAACACCAACACAGCCCTTCTCCCAGGGCAGCAGCCTTCAGGGCTTGCAGCAACCTGTGTGTGTGTGTGGGGGGGGGGGGGGTCCCAGTATAGCACACTCCTCGCTAGTCTCTACCAGGCCAATCCTAAAGGCTCCAATCTCTAATGCCTCGGAAGATCAGTAAACACTGCGGCTTCTCACTGTGGCTGCCTGGCCCAGGATTCACAAATCACATGCACCACGTGCCTGTACACACACACACATACACACTTATTCAAGGTCTTGTGCATTCTGTCTCTCACACATATCAGCACACACAGACATACAATAAAGCACATAGAAAACTCTCTCTCATGACTAATGATTCGCAGAGGGAACCAATGCTCATAGGTGCTTTACTTAGACCCATCTCATTTAATCCTCACCATACCCTATGAACGATACCTGAGCACTCCTATTTTACAGAAGAAGAGATAGAGAGTCCAAGTCACACCCACCCCCAAGTGAATAGCAGACTCAGGAGTTCTGCCTGGATTTGGCTCCTGCCCCTGGAAGTCCACTGCCCCACTCTCCCACACACGTACACCACCCAGCAGTCCACTGTTGCAAAAGGCATTCAGGGCTAAGCCTGGTTCTGGCATTACCTCTCCAAGTGCTCCTCCCTACTCAGGGCCTCCATTTGCTCATCTGGGAAATGGGAATCTTAACACCCCTCTTTCTCAGCATGGATATTGAACCAGATGATCATGAGGAGCCCTCCCAACTCTGATGTCTCAGGGCTCTCCGACACCAAGCTTGAACCCCATGCTGTCCAAGGCTTACACACTTACTCCATGACCCTGGCTGGGCCTCATCTCTTGAGTCCCCATTGGGACAGAGGGCAGAGGAGGTCATGCTGGGCATGGCCCTTTTCTTCCGTTGGTCCCTGAGTGCAACCCCCATTCATGCTGACTTACAGCTTTGCCTGCTGCTGACATCAGCACCCATCTGTTTGTGGTGGGAAGAGAGGCCTCCTAGGGAAACAGATTTGCTAAATCTCAGCCAGGAAGGACCTCCCAGTGGGGCTGTTGGGGCAGGTTTGGTAAATACCCTTGTCAGGCGGGTGGCGTCTTTGGAAGCAGGAGTGGGTGATCAGAAAACAAGGCCTCCCCCAGGGACCGCTTCACCCTCCCCAGCCATGATCAAGTTTCTATTCCCAGCCTTGGACCTTGCAACTGCTTCCCTGGGCTACTCAGTCCATCATCCCATTAAGCATATTTCCTCTATATCTCAGTGCCTGCACCATCAACCCCCAAGACTGCTATCATCATCCCTAGGTAGTCTTCTCTGACCACCAAAATCCCAGTATGCCCCACCTTCCTCCTCCACCTTTATCCTCATCCCCACCATCAGCTGCACTCATCTCATCCCAACCCAAAGGTCACTATCCAATAGAATCTCCCTCCCTGCCTAAATTCTTCATGGAACAAAAAACGGTGGCTGGAATGGTCCCCAGACCATAAATCTGAGACCCTAACAACAATCCCAGGAGCTCTGGTAGAATAGTGTCTAAGGCACTTGACTGCTAACCAGAAGGTTGGCAGTTCAAACCCACCAGCCACTCCTCGGAAGAAAGGTTGAGCAATCTACTTCCATAGTGATACTGCCTCGGCAACCCAAGGAGGGGTCGCTATGAGTCGGGTCAGACTCGATGGCACATAACAACAACAACAATCCCAGGAGGCAATACCATTCCATCTTCTGCTCAAATGCATTCCTTTTAACAGGATCTACCCATATAGCCATCTGCAAATACACAGAGGATGTGGAGACCTCCCTTGTTGAATGAACATATATCCCGACAGGACACAACACCAGCCCTAAGCCCTCTGAGCAAGCACTGAACAATATACCTGGCCTGTTCAAACACAAACTTTGCCAGGTACTGAAGAACAATTAAGAATGATCACAGTGGATCAGCCTCCCTGATCAATCCTACCTGCCTTAAACTCAGATAAGCCTGGAGAGGAATCTATTTCCAAAGTTGTCATTTCTGAGAGCAGTTAAGCTGGGTTTTCCCTTGCAGAGCTATATCGAGGTCAATGAACTTCACACCCGTGTAGTACAAGATCTTGCCTTAGTGTCCATCCAGCTGAGGTGTCTGCAATTTACTTAGAAATTGTTCCAGAGAATCTTATTAGCATACAGTCATGGTCTAGTAGAAAATATACTTCAAGGTCCTCAGTCTGAGTTGGAATCAAAAGACTTGTGTTGGAATCCTAAATCTACCATTGAACTGTGGTACCTCAGTTTTCTCATCTGTAAAATGGGAATGAGAATATCTGCCTTACAGGGTTGGTTTGAGGGTCAAGCGTGTTAAAGTGTTAAGTGATTTTTGTCAGGTCCAGCTTGACTACAAGATTTAGCTAAATCTGAATCATCATTCTAGAACACTGCCAGAGAGGCAGTACTTAAAATCTTGCCTAGCCTATGTCATTTTCATAGTTCTTTTTGAATGGGTCACTTGTAAAGTCCAAATTAAGTTTTATTACCAACACAGCAGTTAAAACAGCATTGTGAGTTCTGACGATTTCTTTTATGAAACCCATTTCTTATTTAATACTCAGCCACTCTCACTAGCTTTGATGTTTTATCTTTATGATGTATTTGAGACATGACATTGTATCTTCTCTTTCCTGTGTGAGTCTTGCTGAGCCCTTTGGCCAAAGGCATTCAAGGGTGAACCTCCCACTGTCACTGTGATGGTCACTGTGGTTGGAACGCTTCTTGGGACTTATACAGGAAAGGAGGCAGATATCTCTCCTTCAGCACCAACAGGAAGGAGAGAGGATTCAGGCTGAGCCCTGTGGGGACAGAAGACCTTGGCTTCAGAGTGGTGGTTCTCGAAGTGTGGTCCCCAGATCAGCCGCACAGCATCCCCTGGGAACTTGCTAGAAATGCAAATACTTGCCCTCCCCCCAAATCTACTGGATGAGAAACTCGGGGTGGAGCCCAAAAATCTGTATGTTAACAAGCCCCCTAGGGAGTTCTGATGCATGCTGCTGCATTCAGAACCACTGCATTAGAGAACAGAATCCTCAACCACATGTGCATGAACAGCAGAGCAATTAAGGCACATGGGGTCCAAGGAAGTTTATTTTAGGGCAGAAAAGAAAGGAAGGTGGGCATCAGTGAGCACAGGCCTGGGAGCCCCCACCCTCAGCACTCCTGGAAGCACTGGAGGACAGAGGCCTGGGGCCTGGAGAGACATCAAGAATATTGGGAGCTACAGGGAGGCTGGGGAGGCAATGTGCTTGGCTGTTGCTCAGGCCTTCTCACCGGCTAGGGGTCCCAGCAGCTTCCCACTGCCACCTTGGCCCTGTTGGCAGGAGCCTCCTCATCCCCTAGGCTCACACTGAACTCATTATTGATGCTGGAATTCCCAGCTGTGATTCGGCACCAAGGTCTGGCAACTCCCTGGACCTGGCCCGGGGCCATTTTCCTAATAGGGACCTAACCAGAAAGCCTGAGTTCAGAGTACCTAGACCTTGACAGGGTGAGGGCCCCAACCCACTGCCCTGTCCTCCCTGCCCCTCCTCATAGGCCTGGAGCTGTACCAGGCTTTGGAGCCACAGTGAAGGGATACGAGAGATATGATCTCTGCTCTCAAAGAGTCCCTCAAGTTGTCGAGGAGATGAATACTGAAGGCCATTGATTCTCAAGCCCTAAATCATGTGCCAGGCATTGTGCTGAGCTCTTTGTGAACATTATAGGCCTTAATGAGATGGTCACCCCTGAAACAGATACCAATCCAGGGCAGTGAAGTGTGAGCACAAGAGGAAGGTAATTGTCCAGGTATGGCAGAGTTCAGAAAAAAAAAAAAAAGATGGCTGAGACTAGGGAAGCTTCCCAAAAGAGAAGGAAGCCCATTGGTGAGTTGGAAGAAGGGAGGGAGAGGCAATAAGAATACTGCACTCACAAAAGCACCCCCCTCTCTGTCTTTGGGGGGGGTGAGTGTGTGTGTGTGTCTATTTTTCTGTCTCTCTTTTCTACTCTTAGTTTTTCATATAAATAGAAAAAAGATACATTCTACAGATGTTTATTAACTGTCACAGTGCTCACAAATTTTGCACATTTTTGGTGGCCTGTTAGAACAACAAAACTGCTTGTTGAATCTGATAGCTTTTGATTGTGCCATTTCATTCCTGAGTTAGGGGCTTACAGTTTCTAATATACCAGTTAGCCTTGAGTCGACTTCAATTCATGGTAACCCCATGTTTCAGAGTAGAACTATGCTCCACAGGGTTTTCAGTGGCTGGTTTTTCAGAAGTAGATCACCAAGCCTTTCTTCTGAGGCACCTTGGAGTGGACTCAAACCTGCAACCTTTCAGCTGGCAGCTGAGCCCATTAACCATTTGCACCACCCAGGGACTACCCAAAAACAAGCCACTTCATAAGTGAGCAACTTCCCCTTATGCCAGGCTGTGAGTCTGTTTTCAAAACTCTATTGAGCTCTGCCATGAGACAAGAACTGGATGGATGGGACCTGGCTACCACTACAGAACATTTTCATCAAAGATTCTATAGAAAAATCCTGATCAAAAGGGGAAAAATACAGAACAATTTCAAACTCTCATGGAATCCAGACTTTCTGGAGCCATAGAGACTGGATGAAATTATTACCTCAAATTATTACCCTGAGATAATCTTTAAACATTAAACCAAAAATATCCCCTGAAGTCTTCTTAAAATGAAGCAATAGTTTTGTTTAACTAATAAGAAATGCCTGCCTTGGGCGTTATGCATTCTTAAGTATATGGAATCAAAGTGACAAAAGCAACTTGAAAGATTAGATAGGAACCTTAGGGGGCAATGAGTTTATGTTAATAGGGGAGAACAACTCAGAAAAGGGGGGTGAGAATGATCACACAGTTCGAAGAATGTAATCAATGTTACTAAATTGTATGTATAGAAATTGTTGAATTGATGTATGTTTTGCTGTGCATATTCTCAACAATAACAACAAAATAAATAAAATTATTATTTTTTTATAAAGCCCTATTGGGACTATTAACAAGAGAATGAATAAACAAATTGTAGTACATCCAGACAATGGAATACGACTCATCAGTAAAAAGGAACTACTGATACATGCTACAACATGGATGAGTCTCAAAAGCTTTATGCTAAATGAAAGGAGCCAGAAAAAAGGACTACACGCTATATGATTAGATTCACACTAAATTTCTGAAAAAGGAAAGATCATATAGAGAGAAAACAGATAGATCAATTGTCGCCTGAGGCTAGAAGCAGGGGAGTGGCTACAAATGGCAGGAAGGGACTCTTTGGAGTAATAGAAGTCTTCTGAAACTGGATTTTATTGTGCTCACAGCTGCACAACTGTATAAATTTACTCAGGTCACTGAATGTATTCTTGAAATGGGTGGACTTTATGGAACATAAATTTTACTTCGATAAAGGGACGTGACAACTTAAAAAATAAGATCAAGGATAGAGACAAGATGCATGAATGGATTGTTGTTGATGCTAGTTCCTGTCCAGTTGGCTCCAATTCACAGTGACTTTACATAGAACAGAACAAAACATTGCCCAGTCCTATGCCGTCTTTATGATCTTTGATAAGTTAGAGCCAATTGTTCGGGCTCCTGTGATGGCTGGACATGTGAAAAAGCAATTCTAATAAAGGGCTAACTGGGGATTCAGGTGATGAGTACATGGGTGCTCAGTTCTTTCAACTGCACAATTCTTTCAACTTTTCATATATTGAAAATTTTTCTGAATAAAGTGTTGGGAAGATTTTAAAAGACTGGCAGGGTAATCAAAGGGTCTGTGGTTTAGAACAGTAATGTGGACCACCAAAATGGTAAAATGAGAAACACTGACAACACCAAGTTGGCAGGAGGTGGAGAAACTGGAACTCCCACACACTGTTGGTGGAAGTGTAACTGGATACAACCACTTTGGAAATCTGTGTCTGCCCTATGACACAGCAGTTCCACTCCTAAGTCTTTATCCAACAGAAATGCATACCATTGTGCACTGTGAGGCACAGAATGTTTATAGAAGCGTTATTCGTCATAGCCCCAAACTGGAAATGACCCAATGGTTATCAGTAGAATGGATTAAAAATTATATACTCATACAATGGGACACCACACAACAATGGGAATTAATGAACTATACACACAACCTGTGGGACTCTCAGAATGCTGAGCACAAGACACCAAACATACGATCAAGTACACGTGGTGTGACTCCATTTGTAAAACCACAAGCAATTGCCATTGAGTTGATTCTAACGCATGGCAACCCTGTGTGTTGCAGAGTAGAACTGCATTCCATCAAGATTTTCTGACTGTGACCTTTTGGAAGGAGATTGCTAGGCCTTTCTTGCAAGGCGTCTTCGGGAGAACCCAAACTGCCGCTGGTGAGGGAAACAGGAAGGTGAAGCCAGGCAAGGTTTGAGGGGTGCTGGCAACTCTATTTTTATATCTAGTAATCCATTGAGATACAATTTTTTTGTTTTGTTTTTAGATGCTGTTTTCTGAGTTTTTGGTTTTTTTTTTTAGTTGCTGTCAAGTTGATTCTGACTCATGACAACAACATACATTGCAAAGCAGAACACTTCCTAGGGTCTTTGAGGCCATGACCTTTCAGAAGCAGACTGCCAGGCCTTTTTTTCCAGGTGCCTGTAGATGGGTTGGAACTGCCAGATTTTCCATTAGCAGCTTCACACGTAATCATTTGTGTCACCAAGGACACTTAATATTTCTTGAACTAGATGGTGGGTTACATAGGGTGTTCAATTTGTTATTTAAAAGAATAAAAAAATCATTGAGCTATACAGGAGCTCTGGTGGCGTAGTGCCTAAGGCATTTGACTGCTAACCAGAAGGCTGGCGGTTCAAACCCACCAGCCACTCCTCGGAAGGAAGGTTGGGCAATCTACTTCCGTAGTGATACTGCCTCAGAAACCCAAGGAGGGGTCGCTATGAGTTGGTTCTGACTCAACAGGAGTGAGTTTGGTTTGAGATTTATACAGTTATGAATTTTGCATGTTTCTGCACATATGTTTGAATTAAATAAAAATGTTTACTTAACAACTGGGGGAGAAAAAAAAAGAAGAAAGGAAGTTATTGGACCTTCACAATTTACTTTACACTTGACCCCTGACCAAAACCAAAAACCAAACTCACTGCCATCAAGTTGACTGTGACGCATAGTGACTCCCTTTGGCTTTCTAAGGCAGTAAATCTTTATGGAAGTAAATTGGCCAATCTTTCTTCTGAAGAGTGGCTATTGGGTTTGAACCGCCAGCCTTCTGGGTGGCAGTCAAATGCCTTAGACACTACATGACCAGAGTTCCTTGAGCCCTGAGGGCATTCTGAAAATGCAACCAGTTTTCTTCCATGCCTCTTAGCAGCTGGAGATGTTTCCGGACCAGATCCTGCATCAGCAAAGCCCTGGACGTTGACAGATTTGCAAGGTCACCAGAAAGGAAATTGGCATCATGTTGGAGGCTTTGATGCCAGGCTACCCAGAGAGCCCGTAGAACTCCTAGAAAGTTTGGCAACTATCCTAAGATCAGAGCAGATCATAAAGGAGCATTCCAGCCCAGGCCTGTGTGAGATGAGGGTATGAGCATGCTGTGGGTGACCAGAATGTTAAGAACTGGTGAGAAACGCATCAGGTCTATTCTGCTCAGAGCTGCTGGACTAGATCAGCCTTGCACAGTCACCTAGAAGGGTTTTAATAAAAATCCACTAAAATTAACTCGATAGCAATGTCATTTGAGAAGGAATGCTCGCCCTTTAGATGTATTTTGTTTTGGTGAAGTTTCTTCGTTTAGATGACAAGGTCTCTCGATACCAGGGCTGTCTTTCTTTATCATCAACTCCAATTTTCCATGAAGGGAAAGGAAAGAAGCTTATAGGTTATTCAAAGCAGGAAGTCTAATTCCAAGTAGAATAGTCCGTCTTTCCTATTATCACAGCTAATTTAGTCATGGTATTGCCTGTGTGCTTTCATTTAAAAAAAAAAAAAAAGTACAGTTGCTGTGGAGTCTATTCCAACTTATGGCAACACCATATATGTCAGAGTAGAGCTATGCTCCATAGGGATTCAATGGATGTGCCTTCATACGTGTGATAAAATATCAACAATACTATTAGAAATTGTGGAGACCCTGGGTGGTGCAAATAGTTAACACACCCAGCTGCTAACTGAAAGGTTAGAAGTTCGAGTCCACTCTGAGGCACCTCAGAAGAAAGTCCTGGTGATCCACTTCTGAAAAATCAGCCATTATAAAACTTAGGGAGCACAGTTCTACTCTGACACACGTGGGGTCAGATATGAGGCCGCCATGACTTGGAGTCAACTCGAGGGCAACAGGTATGTTAGAAACTGTAAGCCCCTGACAGGAGTCAAATGGTGGCAGCAGACACAATCTAAAGTTATCAGATCCAACAAGCAATTCTGATGTTCTAACAGGCCACCAACAATGTGCAAACTTGTGAGCACTGTGACGGTTAATGAATATCTGTAGAATGAATGGATGGATGCATGGTGGACCCAGGCAGACCTGGCCTTCACAGGGCTTTTGCTGGCTCAAGACCACTCCAGCCCCATTGTGGGCTGGCTTCTCCAAAAAAATCCCCTGACAGACTCAAGAGTTAGGAAGTACTGAAGGTCTAGTGATTCCCCAAGGAAGTGTAAACAGGCTTCCGTGCCTAAATAAATTTGAGAAATGCTGTATACAACGGACACTTGTGGCATTTGCAAGGCTATGAAAGTATGAGGGATACTACCCTTGTGGAGGGCAACCTGACAGTATCTTTCAAAATTGAAAATGCACACGGCCTCTGACCCAGCAGTTCCACTCCCTGGAATATTTCTTACACATACACTCCCACAAGTACCAAATGACGTGTGAACAGGATATTCCTTTGTGGCATTGTTTATAATAATAAAAGTTTGGAAACAGCCCAGCTCTCTCCAAAGGGGTCTGGATAAAGAATCTTGGGAATAGTAGTTAGCATTTATTGAGTGCTCAACATTGAGAACACCAAGCACCCCTCCTTGGGTTTCTGAGGCAGTATCACTATGGAAGTAGATTGCTCAACCTTCCTTCCAAGGAGTGGCTGGTGGGTTTGAACCATCAGCTTTCTGGTTAGCAGTCAAGTGCCTTAGGCACTATGCCACTGGAGTATGTGTGTGTGTGTGTGTGTGTGTGTGTGTGTGTGTGTGTGTGTATATATAATATAAGTTCCTGGGTGGCATAAATGGTTAAGCTCTTGACTACTAACCAAATGACTGACAGTTTGAACTCACCCAGAAATGCCTCAGAATAAAGGCCCGGTAATCTGGTAGCATGGTGGCTAAGGCACTTGACTGCTAACCAGAAGGCTGGCAGTTCAAACCCACTAGCCACTCCTCAGAAGGAAGATGGGACAATCTACTTCCGTAGTGATACTGCCTCGGAAACCCAAGGAGGGGTTGCTATGAGTCGGGTCCGACTTGACGGCACATAACAACAACAACAACAACAACAATCTGCTCAGAAAGGTCATAGCCTTGAAAACCTTGGGGAGCACAGTTCTATTCTGCAACACATAGGGTTGCCATGAGTAGGAATACACTTGGCAACAACTCATTGGTCAGTATTTATGTGTGTGTATGTATGTGTGTAGGAGCTCTGGTAGCATAGTGCCTAAAGCATTTGACTGCTAACCAAAAGGCTGGTGGTTCAAACCCACCAGCCACTCCTCAGAAGGAAGGTTGGGCAATCTACTTCCATAGTGATACTGCCTCAGAAACCCAAGGAGGGGTCGCTATGAGTCGGGTCCGACTTGACGGCACGTAACAACAACAACAGGTATGTGTGTATGTGTATATATGTGTGTGCATGTATATGTGTGTGTGTGTGTTGGTATATGTATGTGTGTATATAGATATGCAACTGGCAATGAGGTAAAGATAATGCGCCATATACATTCATGTATATATATGTAAATATATGAGTATATATGTGTGAAAAAATATTTAGGAAATACATGTATTTCAGACTCTCTAGAAGTATATTTGGAAAAATGGAAAGTCAAATGCCCTTAAGGAAGGGAAGTGAGTGATGGCTTGGGAAAAAGAAGAAAGAGAGATATTTCTGTTTTAATTTTTTTTAACTTTTTATTTTATGTTGAAATAATTCAAACTTACAGAAAAATTGCAAGAATAAGATTGAACTGCCTATACCCTTCATCTGTTTGAATCTCTGAGAAGGGAGCTGACTACGTAGCTTTTTCATGGAGTATCTTGAACCACTCTTCTCACTGAAACAAGGGTTTCTTCACCCAGACCCAAGTGTCTGAGCAGAGTGTCTCAGAGAAAGTGCCCATGAGATAGCTTCCAGAATCATAAAGCTGAGGCCAGAAGCAGCTAGGCCTTATGCAAGGGACAGGGCAGGGCAGGGCTGACATGGAACACCATGCTCTTGCCTCCCAAGCCAGTTCTCTCCACCCCACTGAGGGTGAGGGCCACAGCAGGCAGGAGAAAATGGAGGCTGCCATGTGCCCCTACAATGCCATCAAGTCCTCCCAGTTCCCCCTAATCCCTTTCATTGCCTACTCAGGACCTGGTGCCACCAAGCTCAGCACCTGAGACCAGCTGAGGGCTCTCACCCTGAGAACAAGGCATTGGGGGAAAACTCAGATTTGAGCACGCAGAAGGCAGGACGTCAGGTCTCTGCCATCTTTAAAGGCAGAGCCTACCCTGAACACTTGCTATGTCATCCCAGAGCCTGTCACTTAACCCCTTCACTGCCCAGCCCCTGGGGGTCTGCTGCCCTCACTTTTCTGGTGCTTGGCAAGAGACATCGGGTCTGTTTTATGTGTGTGTCACTCCTTGCTGCCCCCATCCTTACCTAGGATGACAGGGGCTGTGTCTCCCCTCAGACTGGGTTCTCCTCAAGTCTGGGAACTTGGAGAGCAACAGGCCAGACACTGTCCCTCTCCTCCCATAGTCCCTCTTTGGTTCCAGGCCAATGCTCTGTGCAAGGCCCCATTTCATACCACCAAGTCTGGGTGCATGTACCTCTGGAGGCCCTTCGCCTGCCTGAAAGGCAGCCCAAGGCCTGCCATCGACACCAGTGGGCCAGTGGCAGGGTCATTGCATAACAACAGTATGGTGGCAGGTTTCCAATGATTCAACACTGGGGCCTGCACACTGCTGCAGTTTCTTCAGGGCTGGGCCCAGCACAGAGCTCCTCAGAATACAGGGGCAAGAGGACCAGAGATCCTGGCTTACCCGGGGACCCTGTCCTGCAGCCATGATGCACTGGGGAGAAGATGCAGTGTGTGGGCCCCTCCTGGTGGCTTCTAGCCTGGCCTTTCAAAGTGCCTGGTCCTGAGCAAGGGTTCCAGTCTGGTGTTGGTCCAGGAGAGCCACCTTGCCATTGAGAGCCCATTCATGGGCTCTGTGGGAAGTGTTGTGGCCTGGAGAAGAGAGACCTCTCATCCTGTGAAGAAACCCCAGGGACCAGCCTGGGGCTGGCGGGAGGTGGGGGGGGGGCACATCTTGGCAGTTCTTTTTAAGACCACTAGATGTCACTTCCATTTCAAAGGAACCCAGCTGGTTGAAATTTCCCCCAGTCAGCAACTGTCCTACCCCACCCCCAACCCATCCTCCTCCAAGTCTTAAAGACACACAGGCCACAAGAGAAAATTTCACTTTCCTCTGATGCACAAGACACTGGAAACCAGGGCAAAAGCTGCCTCCAGCCCTGAGCTGAAGCTACCAGGAACTCCATAATACCCCCACCCTCACAAAGAGCTAGAAGGGGCACAATTCTCATCTCTCCACTCCCTATAGGTTATTATGGGGACTGTGTTTTCTGGAACAAAAAGTGGAACACATGGTCAAACAAATGTAGGTGCATTTGAGGGGACAGTCTTTGAAGCAGAGAACACACACCTAAAGATACTGTTGTAGTTGCTGTTGAGTCAATTCCGATTCATGTTAACTACATGTGTAGAACTGCTCCATAGGATTTTCAAGGCTATGACCTTTCAGAAGCAGATAGACAAGCCTGTCTTCCAAGGAACCTCTGAGTGGGTTACAGTAGCCAACTGCCAACCTTTTGCCTGACCATCAAACACTTAACTTTTTGTGCCATCCAGGGCCTCCTCTGAAGACCCACCTCAGGGCTTAAGACTGGAAAAAACCTTTGACGCCCATGAGATTCCCAGGGTCCATCTTTCCATCCATCCTCTGGCTTCAGACTATCATCAGGAATTTTTGATGAGGAAAGATCTGAAAGGAAGTCCCAGAGGCCCTGCTTTTCCCCACCCACATTCCCAACATTCAATAGACATCTCTTGGTGGCTTGACACTGATCATTCCATTTGACTCTCCCTACAACCTCTGTGAGGTAAGCATAATCTTAACCCCATCTTATAGGTGAAGAAAAGAGATACGGAGAAGGTGAAGTGAGCAAGTTCTTTCTTGGGTTGCTTGCTGCTGGCTCATCCCTTCTCCCTTAGTCAGATCTCCAGAGATGAAGCCATGGAATTCATTGGTTGGTTTCACCTACAGCTCAGGTGCCCATTTAAAGGCTCATTCTCTTTTACCTCATTGCCAATTCCTGTCAAGTCAATTCTGACTCATGGCCACCCAGGTGTGTCAGAGTATAACTGTGCTTCATAGGGTTTTCAATGGCTTGTCTTTCAGAAGTAGATCTCTAGATGTTTCTTCCACGATGCTGCTGAATGGACTCAACCTCCAACTTTTCCATTAACAGCTGAGCATGTTAACCATTTGTGTCACCTAAGGACTCATTTAGCTCATTAATAGTGGCTTTAGCCCAATGATTAAATGGTTATAACTATGCATGGCAGCCATTATTACTAACCTACCAACAGTCTATACAACCGTCCTGAAAACACTGGCTCAAACAGTGCAGACCAACTTTGTTTAAACCATGGCTCCTGTCCTTTGTCCTTCTGTCCCCTGCATGGTTACACCAGCCAAGAATTTTTCCAAATTAAACCAAAATGTGGGAGAGTTGGAGCAAGAGCTGGGTATTAGTACATTTTCAAGGATTCCCAGGTGATTCCAATGTGAGGCCAACTTTGGGGATCACTGTTTTATCCATTGAGCCAGCCACCTGACCACTGAGGGTTTATCTTGGGTCTATCAGTGAGGAAGGACAGGACATTGTGGTTGTTAGTTGCTGTTAATTCCAACTCATGACCCCATATGTGCAGGGTAGAACTGCTTCATGGAGTTTTCAAGGTTGTGACTTTTCAGAGGCAGATCACCAGGCCTGTCTTTCAAGGCACCTGTGAGTGGATTTGAACTTCCAACCTTTTGGTTAGTAGTTCTGCCTAAACATTTCCCCCACACAGGGCTTCCTTATGACAGGATACACAGTAGCAATTAACTCACACCCTGTAAGGCAGGCAGGCAGGCAGGTGGGCATTGTTACTTTCCTACAGAGAGGGGTCAGAAGCTCAAAGAAGTCAGGCAACTTGCCCAGACTCAGCCAGCTCATGAGTTAGAAGAACCAGGACTAAAACCACAAGTCTTTTGATTCCTCAAATGTTCTTGCTTGTACTCCATAACGTTTCTAAGACAAGGTCTGCTCCTTCCAGGGCAGTTAGCTTCACACAAAAGAAATAACTCCCCAGTCAGAATCTGACCCATAGCCCTGGCCACTGACCAACAGCTAGTCATAACCGTAACTGCCCCTTTATCTCCACCACGAGCTTGCTCCATCCAAGCAGTGTTAGATTACCCAATAAGCAAGGTAAGCACAGGCTTACTTGTGCTCACTTACTAATCTGCAGTGAACAATTTCACATTTTTTTAACCACATCAAAGATTCTGCTCCTAGGTATGGCTGGCATCTGTCTCACTCCCAACCCTACAGCACCTTCCTATAGAACCAAAGCCTTTTTTCAAATTTACAATCCCTGACAGGGATGGAGTACCCAGTAAGCAAGGTAAGTGTAGGCTTATTTGTACTTACTTACTAAGATGTGGTGAAGCCCATATGAAATTGTTTGCTACAGATTACTAAATAAGCACAAGTAAGCCCATGCTTACCTTGCTTATTGGGCAATCTGTTCCTAAATCCAGACTGCAGCTTGATCCACCAAAAACAAAACAAACTCACTGCCATCAAGTCGATTCCAACTCATAGTGATCCCCATTGGGTTTCTGAGCCAGTAAATCTTTACAGAAGTAGACTGACTGGTCTTCCCTCCATGGAGTGGCTGGTGGGTTTGAACCAACAATCTCTGGTTAGCAGTCAAACGCCTTAGCACTATGCCACCGGAGCTCCTTACCACTGACCCCTAACTGAGACAGGCTGTCCCTAATGCCAGCCACTGTCCCACACACATTCAGCCCTACTCAGAAGGTAGATGGACTGGGCAACCCAGTCACAACATCAGTAGATAACTCTACAGTGTATTGTAATCACTAACAACAATAGAATAAACATGTGAGGTCTGTGCACCAGATGGGAGGCTGGCATTTTTATATTCATGATCTCCTATTCCAGAACTTTTCTAATAACTATCAGATCAGATCTAAGGCTTCCCTGAAACTGGAAAATCTCCAGCCAATTCCCCCACCTCTTCTCCTGCACATCCCCAAGGCTCACCCTTCCCTGCTGTGTGACCACACACATGCACGCATGCACACACACACACATTCCTTGCTCTTGCTGTCCCACAGGTCTGACATACCCTTGCCCTTCCCAGACCTATTCTCCAGGATCCCACCAAGGCCTCCCCAGGAAGTCTACAGAGCCCACAGTTTTCTCATTGTCCATGCTTACATGTCTGTGTCACCAGGCCCAAGAGAGCAAAGAGTCCCCCAGCAGAGTACCTTCTCTCCTGGCTCCTCAGGTGAAGGAGGCCAGCCAGCCTATCCTTGGTATCAAAGTCAAGTAGCGGTGGACACTCACCTCCACGTGCATGCACATACACACACACACTCACCAACTATGCTTGTAGAGTTCTGGTGCAACTTAAACTTGGCTCACTATGGCTGCCCCCAGAAGAGGGGAAACCATAAACACCTTCTGTCCCAGCCAGTTCCCCCCACAAGGCAAGTCACCTCCCAGGACTTGGATACTCTGCACTACAAGGAATTGGCTGTACTCGCCTACTTTCTGCTTGTTGAACAACACCTAGCCTTCTGTCCCCAATACGGAGGAATAGCCCCCAGAAGCCTGCTGTGGGTTTCCTGAGCTTTGTCCCAGCTGGCCCTGTCCCTGGGAATATTTCACCCCCTTTCTCTTCTCCCATGCAAAACTTACCACCCTGAAAGGTCCACTTTAAGCCTCACCTCCTCTAAGACCAAAGCCCTGCATTGTGCAAATGTTTAAGGCATTCAGCAGCTAACCAAAAGTTTGGACATTTAAGCCTACCCAGAGGCACCTTGGAAGATAGGCCTGGTGATCTGTGTCTGAAAAATCAGCCCCTGAAAACCCTGTGGGGCATAGCTCTACTCTGACACTCATGGAGTCACCATGAGTCAGAACGACTCAATGGCAAATGATACAGGTCCTCTAACAAGATACTTCTACTTATCTCCTTAAATATAGTGAGTACTTTCTGGAAGGAGTTTTAAGACAAAAATGCATCCGTGAGATACTCATTCCAAACCAAACTCATTCCCATCAAGTTGATTCCAATTCAGAGCGACCCTATAGACCTGCCCCATGGGGTTTCCAAGGTTGTAAATCTTTATAGAAACAGACTGCCACATCGTTCTCCCAAGAAGTTGCTGGTGGATTCCAACTGCCAACCTTTTGGTTAGCAACCAAATGCCAAATATTTCACTATTAGAGAATTAAGAATTAGATTCTTATTTTAGAATTAGAATTAATATTTCACTATTAGAGCAATTAAGAATTGCTCTCTTGTGAGGAAGGGTTTTCTCACTGAGTCCCTGGGTATTTATATGGATGGGCTACATTGGAGACAACTGGTACAGAGGTAGTCACTGCCCTGGAGGACTGAATTCTGACCCTAACTCTGCCACTACCCTTTGGGAGGATCATACCCCTCTCTGAATGCACAATGAGGGTGAAGGGTCTGAAAATTGCTCTGGTCCTTCCAGCTCCAGTAGCCAGCAGTTTCTCCTTCCAATCAAGGTTTTTATTGGGAAATCATACACTTGACCTTGCCACTTTGAAATGTTGCCAAAACTTTAAAGGGAGAGAAAAGTCCAAGGTGCTGGGCCTAAAGCATGTTAAAATTAGGTTAGCTATGGGGAGAGACGTCTGGACTGCACATTACAAGGCATAGAGAATTGTAAAGCCAAACCATGAACTGTCTCTTCTGGAAATTCTTAAAATGCAAGCAAGATACTCCTCAAAGGCTGAGTCTGACTTTGCTGGATGTTTGGGGCCTTTTATTATTATTACGGAAAGGCAAAGAGAGTGACCTCCCCTTGGGCACAGAGGAGGAGGGTCGGGCAATGATGGAGTTCTCAGTGCTGAATGATAGAGAGCTGAATGGGCCCAGGGCCTCACCCCCACCTCCTTCATTGTCCCCTGTCCCCCTTAATGAAGGCTCAAACCAGAACAGCCAATGAGGCTTGGAAAATCCGCCTGTTGTGTGAAGGGATTTTCCATAAATCTCCCTCATTCAGTCAGCGACACAGCCCCGTGCCCTGTGGAGGGAGGGCCGCCCAACTCCTGGGGACCCTCATTAAGAACAGGTGCTTTCTGGCCAGCTCCCTGCTTTTCTAGGCCCCTCAGCTGCCTGGGGGGTTCAAGGTGGAAGGAAACCCACTCAGCCTTCCAGGAGTCATCTCCAAGGAAAGTGACCTTGGGCCACTTGAGGCCAGCAAAGGCTCTCACTCACCAATGGCATGGCAGTTTTAAGGATTCTTTTGCATAAATTTCCTTGCTACTCATTCAAGATTCCCCCTTGTGAAGCACGTAGACCTGTGCTGTGGAATATGGTAGCCACTGGCCACTTGTAGCTATTTACAGTTAAATTAAAGTTAGATTTTTAAAAATTCAGTAACTCAACACAAATTCATAATGGATTAAGGACGTAAATGTGAGAATTAAAACCATAAAATTATTGGAAGAAAATGCAGGGACAATACTGTCAGGCTTAACTTTTAATAATGGATTATCTATTATTATTTTTAAAAAGCACAGATAGGAAAAAACAAAACAGATAAATGGGACCTTGTAAAAATTAAAAACTTTTGTTCCTCAAAAGGCTTTACCAAAAAAGTGAAAAGATAAGCTATCAAGTAGGAGAATATCTTTGAAAACCATATATCTAATAAGAATCTAATAACCAAAATATATACACCTAGTCCTCACCTATCAACCATCTTATTATCTGACATTTTCCATTTACAATAGTGAAAAATCTACTATCTAACTATTTTGCACATTAATAACATATGTTATTAATGTCTGGCAGTTACAAATGCCAAGGTGTAAGGCAAGAGTGATGCTGGCTATAATGGTTAAGGTTATGTGTCAACTTGGCTAGGCCATAATTCTCAGTGGTTTGGCAGTTACATGATGATGTAATTTTGCAGTCATGTAATGATGTAGTTCAATCTACTTCTGTAGAGGTACTGCCTGGGAAACCCAAGGAGGGGGTGCTATGAGTCAGAATTGACTTGACAGCCCTGAGTTCAGTGTGGTTTTTTTTGGAATGACGTAGTCATCCTCCATTTTGTGATCGTATGTGGTCATTCTTCATTTTCACATAATGCCAATTTTCACATAATGACCTGGTCATTGGAGGTAAGTGAGGAGTAAGCGTTTAAAACTTCAATAACTTAACAACCTAAAGACAAATGATTCAATTATAAGATGGGCAAAGGACTTGAATAGATATTTCACCAAAGAGGAAATACAAATGACCACCAACCACATGAAAAGATGCCCAACATCATTAACTATCAAGGAGATACAACTCAAAACCATAATGAGATACCATTTCACTCCCACTAGGATGGCAAAGATTAAAAAAAAAAAAAAAAAGCAGAAAGTAGTATGTGTAAGCAAGCATGTAGGGAAATTGGAACTCGTATCCATTGTTGGTAGGAATGAAAAATGGTACAGCCATTGTGGAAAACAGTGTGGTGATTCTTCAAAAAACTAAAAATAGAACTATCATGTTGTTGTTGTTGTTGTTAAGTGCCATCGAGTTGGCTCCGACTCATAGCGACCCTATGTACAACAAAACGAAACACTGCTTGGTCCTGTGCCAGTCTCACAATCATTCTATACTTGAGCCCATCATTGCAGCCACTGTGTCAATCCATTTCATTGAGGGCCTTCCCCTTTTTCATTGACCCTCCACTTTATCAAGCATGATATCCTTCTCCAGGAAATAGTTCCCTCTGACAACATGACCAAAGTAGGTGAGACGAAGTCTAGTCATTCTCACTTCCAAGGAGCATTCCGGCTGTACATCTTCCAGGACAGATTTGTTAGTTCTTTTGCAAATCCATAGTACTTTCAGCATTCTTTGCCAGCACAACTCAAAAGCATCAATTCTTCTTCAGGCTTCCTTATTCGTTGTCCAGCTCTCACATGCATATGAGATGACTGAAATTGGCTTGGGTTAGATGCACCTTAGTCTTTTTTTTTTTTTTTTTTTTTTTAGGATTTGGGTGAAGATTTACAGAGTAAATTCACTTTTCATACAGCAGTTCACATATACTTTGTCTGTTGTCATTGACCAAAATTTACAATGCAGCAGCTCCCCTCCCACTTCCTCCCCATAGTTACCTCCTCCCAGTGTCCATCCCTTCATACTCTTCTGCACCCTGAGCTATCTCCCTGTGCATAAGCAGCCCTTCCTTCTCCCATGATTGTTCTCTCCAGGGTAGATGCACCTTAGTCTTGAAAGAGACATCTTTGCTCTTCAGCACTTGAAAGAGGTCTTTTGCAGCAGATTTGCCCAATGCAATATGTTGCCTGATGTCTTGACTGCTACTTCCATTGGTGTTGATTGTAGAATCAAGTAATATGAAATCTTTGACAACCCCAATCTTTTCTCCATTTATTGTGATGCTGCTTATTGATCCAGTTGTGAGGATTTTAGTTTTCTTTATGTTGAGATATAATCCATGCTGTGGAGTGTAGTCTTTAATCTTCATCAGTAAGTGCTTCAAGTCCTCACTTTCAGCAAGCAAGTTTGTGTCATCTGCATACCACAGGTTGTTAATGAGTCTTCCTCCAATCCTGATGCCACGTTCTTTTTCATATAGTCCAGCTTCTTGCATTATTTGTTCAGCATACATATTGAATAAGTATGGTGAATGAAACAACCCTGACACACTCCCTTCCTGATTTTAAATCATGCAGTATCCCCTTGTTCTGTTCGAACAACAGTCTCCTGGTCTATGTACAGGTTCATATGACCCAGAAACTCCATTCCTTAGGTATATATCCAAAAGACTTGAAAGCAGAGACTCAAACAGATACTTGTGTACCAATGCTCACTGCAGCATTATTCACAACAGTCAAAAGACGGAAACAACCTAAATGCTTATCAATGCATGAATGGATAAACAAAATGTGGTACATATATACAACAGAATTCTAGTCAGCCAGTAGGAGAAATGAAGTCTTGATATATGTTACAATATGGTTGGAGCTTGAAGACATTAATCTGAGTCAATCAGTCAAATAAGTCAATCACAAAATGATAAACCCTGTAAGTCTTCAGTATACAAAAAGACGAAAACAGGCAAAGGTATAAAGACTTATTAGTGATTACCAGGGTTGGAGGGAGAAGAAAAGGGGGTGAGGTTTATTGCTTATGGAGTTTATGGTGATGGAAAAATTGCCTTGATTAAGGGTAAGACTACACAATCAATTAATGAAATCGTTGTTAAAAAATTTACACCTGTGAAACGTTCAGCTGGCAAAAGTTATGTAATAGGTATATTTAAAGCAATGACCTCCAAAAATAGGAAAAAGTAGCTTCTGAAGCTGCTTATATACAACCAAACAACTCATGGAATCTGGTTCCTTGGTTTGGAGATTTAGGGTAATGGTTTCATGGGATATCCCAGTTAACTGGCATAATAATGTGTTTAGTGATTCTGTTCTACCTCTTAGTTCATTGCATAGTGCCTGGGTTCTTAAAACTTGAAGGTGGCCATAGAAGGCACAAAAATTGGTCTCTATTTGCCTCTATAACAAAGCAAGAAGAGAGCCAGGAATAGGAGGAAGGTGTGGAATGCGTGGCTAATTGTCTTCATAAGCAACTCCTCCGTTGCCATGACACCAGAACTGGATGGTGCCTGGCTACCATTACTGAACATCTTGGTCAAAGATTCTGTAAAAGAACCCTGATCAAATAGGGAAAAATGTAGAACAGAATTTCAAATTCTCATGGAATCCAGACTTTCTGGAGCCATGGAAGCTAGATGAACCCCTGAAATTATCTTAAAATAATTTTTATACCTTAAACCAGAAATATCCCCTGAAGTCTTCTTAAAACCAAAACAATAGTTTATCTGAACTACTTAAGAATGTCTGCCTTGCTTGCAAGCAGCCATCTAGATGCAATGATGGCTCTCTCCTCATCTAGAGCAAAGTAGAATGAAGAAAACCCAAGACACACAGAAACAATTAGTCCTAGCGACTGGTACACCATGCAATCTGCTGCCTATATGACTATGAGGCCAAAAGAACTAGATGATGCTCGACTGCCACTGCTCCCCACTCTGAGGGGGATCAGTGCAGGAGATCCCGGATAGAGCGGGAGAACAATGTGGAACAAAACTCAAGCCATTTGGGGAAAAAAACGGGTGGGGGACTAGGTTTGCTGGTCTGATGGAGCTTGGTAGGACCCCTGAGACTATGGCCCCTAGCTGTCCTTCAGGTCTGGAACTGAACCCACTCCTGTGGCTTCCAGCCAAACAAGAGACAGGCATATGAGCTGAACATTTACATTAGGTAGATACACTCCTTGGAGAGATCAATCATAGGAGAATAGAAGGGCTGTGTATGCACAGGGATACAACTTGGGGGCAGGAGTGAGTGGGAGGGAAGGACACAGGGAAGAGGTAGCTATGGGAAGGAAGTGGGAAGAGAGCTGTTGCATTGTGGGAAATTGTACTCAATGTCATGAGACAAAGTGCATGTGAACTGCTATACGGAAAATGAATTTTCTCTGTAAACTTTCATCCAAATCACCATAAAAAAATTTATAAAAAGAACGTCTGCCTTGAGCATTATATATTTTAGGAACTGTCTATGTGGAATCAAATGGATAACAGCAACTCCAAAGATTAGATAGGGGGTAGTGAGTTTATATTAATGAGGAACAACTCATAAAAGGATAGTGAAAATAGTTGCACAACTAGAAGAATGCAATTAACATCACTAAATTGTACATGTAGAAACTTGAATTCGTGTATTTTTTGCTGTGCATATTCTCAACAGGGAGCTCTGGTAGCATAGTGGCTAAAACACTTGACTGCTAACCAGAAGGCTGGCGGTTCAAACCCACCAGCCACTCCTCGGAAGGAAGGTTGGGCAATCCTACTTCCGTAGTGATACTGCCTCGGAAACCCAAGGAGGGGTCGCTATGAGTCAGGGCCGACTCGACGGCACATAACAACAACAACAACATTCTCAACAACAAAAATTAATTATTTAAAAAAAAAATAGTAACTCACATACACAGTTTACATGCTCAGTAGTCATATATGTATTTGATGTACAGAGTTAGAACATTTTCACCATTACAGAATGTTCTATTAGTTTTTGTTGTTGTTAGGTGCTGTCGAGTCGGCTCCGACTCATAGCGACCCCACATACAACAGAACAAAACACTGCCAAGTCCTGCGCCAGCCTAAGCGCATCATTGCAACCACTGTGTCAATCCATCTTGTTAAGGGTCTTCCCCTTTTTTGCTGGCCATTCTTGCTTCCAAGGAGCATTCTGGCTGCACTTCTTCCAGGACAGATTTGTTAGTTCTTCTGCCAGCCCGTGGTACTTTCAGTACTCTTCTCCAATGCCACAACTCAAAAGAATAAACTCTTCAGTTTTCATTATTCATTGTCCAGTTCTCTCTCACACACATGAGGTGATTGGAAATACCATGGCTTGGGTTAGGCGCACCTTAGTCTTCAAAGAGATATCTTTGCTCTTTAAAGACAAAATATTGCACTTTAAAGAGGTTCTATTGGACAGCATGGCTTATAGCTGATAATAGCCAGAATAGATTTTCATGGAAAGGGTTGAATACAATTCAGGATAGAAATTCAGGCTCCAGAGACTCCAGGAGCCCCAGTGTGAGGGGAAGACACAGCCCTGCCTTTAGGGAGCCTGAGTCTAAGGGGATGACACAGACCTACCTCAGAGGTCTCAGTCTGAAGGGAGACACAGCCTTGCCCTCCGAGAGCCCCAATGTGAGCGAGTAAGCGGATCCCTGCCCTTAGGGAACTCCCAGCCCAAAGAGGGTTAAATAATTCCTTAGCCAGACCTTGTTTTTCTGAGCAGGTGAGGGAGAAAGGGCCCAGCTGACACTTAGCAGGCTCATTAGTGATGTCTGCTGAGGCCTTGCCCTCCCCAAGGATAATTATTAACAAGCCTCAGGTGTGAGAGAGTATGAAGCTCAAGCCCCGCCCTCCCATCCAGCCAACTGGGCCAGCTGGGCATCTTGGGAGGCCCAAAGCAGAGATAGCCCCAGGCCTGAGTAATGATACCACTAGGACAGGCTGTACTGGCCACTACAGCCCCTCACCCTGAACCAAGCCCTACTCTGTGTTTGATAAGATGGACCTCCAACTGGAGAGCAGGAAGTTGGCCAGGAAAACTGCCCAATATTTCCTAATTAAAACAAAAGCCAAACCCACTGACATGGAGTTAATTCCAACTCATAGCAACCCTGGAGGACAAAGTAGAACTGGGTTTCCAAGGCTATAAATCTTTATGGAAGCAGACTATCACATCTTTCTCCTTCAGAGAGGCTGGTGGGTTTGAACTACTGACCAGAGGCTGATGGGTTTGAACTACTGACCTTTCAGTTAGCAGCTGAGCATTTTAAGCACTGCATCACTAGTGCTTAATCACTGGCTCAGGACTCAGGGATAAAAGGAACCTAGGAAACTGGACATGGAAAAGGGAAAACCCCTTGGGGCAGGACTAAGATGTGTCATTCAGCTCTTCCTCATTGCCCCTTTGGCTAGGTCTTATTTCCAGCCTAACTACCCTTGCTCATTCCCTTCCTTCTGGGAGTTCCAGCTCCATTTCTATTTGCCTATACCAACCTTAGGAGCTCTGGTAGCATAGTGCCTAAGACACTTGACTGCTAACCAGAAGGCTGGCGGTTCAAACCCACCAGCCACTCCTCTGAAGGAAGGTTGGGCAATCTACTTCCATAGTGATATGCTTCAGAGACCCAAGGAGGGGTTGCTATGAGTCGGGGCCAACTCAACAGCACTCAACAACAACAACAATATACCAACCCTGCCCATCCTTAATAACCCAGATCAATCCACCTTCTCAAAGTTGGAAATGTTAGAATGATGGGTGCTGAGGGATATGGGTAGGTATGAGCATGTGTGCATATGCAGCAGGACTGCATCATCATTGCCTTACCTCCCGATTAGAGATTGGAAATTGTTCTTCACTGGGTGGCAAGGGGTGGGGGAGCATCATCCCTGCAGCCTCATTGGGGAAGATCTGATACCCCAAACCTGGGCCTCTCACTTCGTCAGCAGGAATTTTCCATATTTGCTGACATTTCTGTTTGCGTTCCCCATTAGCTCAACAAGCATGGATGGAAAGATGACTAAGGTAATTAATGACTGACCGTATCCTGGACAGAGGGGCCGGGCCAGGCAAGGGTGGCAGAGGCTGGAGTGTGACTGGAGAGGTTGTGAGTCAGCCAGAAAGTGTGAGCGCTAGGCCTGAGCCAGGCCTGGGAAATTTGCCTCCAAGAGGAAAGGTCCCAGATGGACCCTCCAGAATCTGCTGAGGGCCGGAGAGATTAAATGATGCCTTCAGCCTTGTTACTGTGGAATTGGCTCCAAACCAGGGCTGCCTTCTACCAAGAATGGTGTGATCCCCTGGGTGAGTCAGTGGGCCTGAGAAGGAAGAAGCTTATTCTATAGCCCTTTCCTGTTGGGGACACCTCCCCAGCCTGACCCCAGCCCCCAAATGGCCCTTGTCACAGGAGTTTTGACAAGGGTGTAGGAATTCCACTGCAGACCCAGGACCACCATTGCAGAAAGAGCCCAACCTGAAACTGTTGCTAATGGGTGAGGGGTGTGGGAAGAGGTATGAGAACCTTCTTTCTGAGACACAATCCAAGCAGGCCCCCAGCCACCAGCCACTTCAGTAGACTCATGATTCTTTGACCATATACCTCTATTAAAGCCTGTGGCATAAGCCCCAATACATGTATATTTATTTGGGTGGTGTAAATGGTTAATGCTCTCAGCTGCTAACTGAAAGGTTGGAGGTTCCAGTCTACCTAGAGGCACCTCAGAAGAAAGGCTTGGATATCTACTTCTGAAAAGTCAGTTGTTGACATTCCTATAGAGCACACAGCTCTACTGTGACAGGGTCACCAGAAGTCAAAATGGACTCAGTGTCAACTGGTTTTTACCATATTAATAAATTATGTACATTATTTTAAAAAGACACCAAAAATATATAGAGAGAAAATTTTAAAGGATGAAAGAAAAGAATAAATAGATGTAAAATCCCAGTACCTTCACAAATATTGACAGGCCAGTCTTCCCACCTCATTTTGGAGACCACTGATATACTTGAGGGAGCTCTGGTGGCATAGTGCCTAAGGCATTTGACTGCTAACCAGAAGCCTAATGGTTCAAACCCACCAGCCACTCCTCAGAAGGAAGACTAGTCAATCTACTTCCGTAGTGATACCGCCTCAGAAACCCAAGGAGGGGTCGCTATGAGTCAGATCCAATTCCACGGCAGTGAGTTTGGTTTTGGTTTTTGATGTACTTGAAGAGTGTGAGTGACACATTTCTAACTAAGCTCATTATATGAGCAAATCATCCTGTTCTGCAAAATTCAACATCAGCCAGGCCTCCCTGGTTAATGTTAAGATTAGTTGCTATCTCAAAATTAGTTTAAACTTGTGTCAACCCTTATCCTGGTTTAGAGATGGTGGTGGAACTGACAACCAGTGCCCAAATACGCTGACTTTGACCATGCTTTGGGAGCTCTGGTCGTGTATGCCTAAGGCATTTGATTGCTCACCAGAAGGCTAGCCATTCATACCCACCAGCTACTCCTCGGAAGGAAGATTGGGCAATCTACTTCTGTAGTGATACTGCCGCGGAAACACAAGGAGGGGTTGCCATGAGTCAAATCCGACTTGACGGCAGTGAGTTTGGTTTAATTTTTTTATTCCCTCTACCTGGAATGCCCTGCCACCTTTCTTCACTCTGATAACTTCTACTCATTCTGCAAAACCTCACAACCCCATTCCTCTCCAGACTGTCATGCCTGGATCCCAGGTTGGTTAAGTGTCCCACATCTAAGATCCTAAGGTGGATACTTCCATCCTGGTATTAATGAATTGCACGACATTGATGTGTTTGATGCTCAGCCTCCCTCACTAGATTGTGAACTCCTAGAGAGCAGGGGGGAGCTCTGGTAGCATAGTGGCTAAGACACTTGCCTGCTAACCAGACGGCTGGCGGTTCAAACCCACCAGCCACTCCTCGGAAGGAAGGTTGGGCAATCCTACTTCCGTAGTGATACTGCCTCGGAAACCCAAGGAGGGGTTGCTATGAGTCAGGGCTGACTCGACGGCACATAACAACAACAACAACAACAAGAGAGCAGGGAGGGAGCTCTGGTAGCGTAGTGCCTAAGGCTCTTGACTGCTAACCAGAAGGCTGGCAGTTCAAACCTACCAGCCACTCCTTGGAAGGAAGATGGGGCAATCTACTTCTGTAGTGATACTATCTCAAGAAACCAAGGAGGGGTTGCTATGAGTCAGGTCCGACTCGACGGTACATAACAACAGCAACAACAGAGAGCAGAAAATTTCTTGATTCATCTTTGTACCCCCAATTACCAGCATGCGCAGACAAGCTCATGCCCACCCATATCCCTCAGCACTCATCATTCTAACATTTCCAACTTTGAGAAGGTGGATTGAGCTGGTTTATTAAGGATGGGCAGGGGTGGTATAGGCAAACAGAAATGGAGCTGGAACTCCCAGAAGGAAGAGAATGAGCAAGGGTGGTTAGGCTGGAAATAAGACCTAGCCAAAGGGGCAATGAGGAAGAGCTGAATGACACATCTTAGTCCTGCCCCAAGGGATTTTCCCTTTTCCATGTCCAGTTTCCTAGGTTCCTCTTATCCCTGAGTCCTGAGCCCTGGCAGCTAGACTTAGGGCTTGGCATCTTGGAGAAGGATACTCCTCAGACATTCCATGCACTAGCAGAGAAGCAAGTCTCCCTCCTTGTCCCCACCCTTTGGAACAATCCTTATTGACAGCTTTCCCAAGACTGGCAAAGGGATTAGGCTGCTTTCTGATAAGGCTATTGCCTCCACTGCCTCTCTCCTCTGTCTGGAGAAGGGCAGGAAGCAGAAGGGAAGGGGCCAGGGATTCTCTGGTTTCCTCTGCTGGTTACTAGATGTAATTAACAACCAGTGAGAGACAAATCTGGGCACACCGAGAGTGAGCCCCGTGGCATCCCTTGTCCACTCCAACCTCTGGACTCCTGCCTGAGCTGGTAGCCTTTCAGGGAGTGGCAGTAGCAGCAGCCATGACATCCATCCTGGGCACCCACACTCAGTCATGGAGGGTGTGTTGGCTTATTTTAGAGCAGCAGACTGAGTCCTCACCCCTTACAACTCAGCTGGAAGCAACCAGTGGGAAAAGGGCTCAGAGGACTAGCATAGGAGTCCAGATACCTCCTTCCAGGCCTGGCTCTGCCATCTGCTATTTGGGTGACCTTAACCAAGTTCCTTACGCTCCTCACAACTCATTTTCCCCAGCTGTACAATGAGGGAACCAAACACTGTCTAAGATCCCTTCAGATCTGGTGTTTTATGTCTTCCTAGTGGCTTCTGTCTAGAGATTCTGGAGTTCCGACCCCAAAGTCTCAAGATAAGCTGGTCCAGATCCCAGGCTAGGGCCAAGAGACTGTTGGCTTGAGACTAGAGGCTGACCCTAAAGCTCAGAGTTCTTAACACACACACACACTAATGAATATTACCATGCCTATAAAAAGCCTATAACAAAATCTAACATTTATGGCAATTCTAAGGTCCTTCCTTCAGCCCAGCATTCAAACATACAGTCAGGTTCCAGGGAACAGGATCCTGCACTGGGCCCTTTTCTGAGCCTCCCAGGCCCCGCAATGCTGGATCCACATATTTAAGCTCAAATGACCTCTGGGCAAGGCCTCTCCTCAGAGGAATGAGATTCAGGAAAGAAAGCAGTGAAGTGATCTCTAGGAGATAGAACAAATCACATGAAACTAACCTTGTTTTCTTCTTCAACAGGGTCTCTAGTCCTGAGGCACATGATGATGCTGTGATTCAAGGAAGACAGGGTTGTTTGGAATCAATGAAACAGAAAATAGAAAGATAATAGAAAAAAATCAACAAGACCAGAAGTTAGTTTTTTTAAAAGATTGATAAAATTGACAAACCACGGCAAATTTAACAAAGGAAAAGAGGGAGAGAATACAAATAACACGAAAAGAAATGAGATGGGTGACATCGCAACAGAACCAAGGATAATATCAGGATACTATGAAGAACTGTACTCTAACAAACTTGAAAATCTGGAAGAAATAGACAGATTTCTAGAAACACAACACTTACCTAAACTAACACAGACTGATGTGGAAAAGTTGAACAGATCCATAACAGAAGAAGAAATTGAACAGGTCATCAAAAAATTACCAACAAAAACAAAGTCCTGGCCCAGACGGTTTCACCGGAGAATTCTACCAAACATTCAGAGAAGAACTGACACCATTCCCACTCAAATTTTTCCAAAACATAGAAAAGGATGGAATCCTCCCTAACTCATTTATGAAGCAACCATCACCTCGATACCAAAACCAGGCAAAGGTTTTTTTTCACTCAAAGGGAAAACTACAGACCAATATCTCCATAAACATAGATGCAAAAATCTTCAACAAAATCCTGGCCAATAGACTCCAACAACATATCAAGAAAATCATTCATCATGACCAAGTGGGGTTCATATCAGGTATTCAAGGATGGTTCAACATTAGAAAAACAATCAACATCATCCACCACATAAATAAAACAAAGGAGAAGAACCACATGATCACATCAATTGATGCAGAAAAG
>NW_006921621.1:14541694-14542870 GCF_000298275.1 Orycteropus afer afer
CACACTGTCAGATCTCAAAACCTACTGTATAGCCACAGTAGTCAAAACTGCCTGGTATTGGTACAATGGCAGACATATAGACCGATGGAATAGAATTGAGAATCCAAAAATAGATCCATTGACCTATGGTCAGCTGATCTTTGACAAAGGACCAAAATCCACTAAATGGGGAAGAGAATATTTGTTTAATAAATGGTGCTGGCAAAACTGGATATCCACTTGCAGAAAAATGGAACAAGATCCATACCTCACACCATACACAAAAAGTAACTCCAGATGGATCAAAGACTTAAATGTGAAACCTAAAACTATAAAGTTCCTCAAGGAAAAACTAGGAGCAAATTTTAGAGGCCCTAATATATGGGATAAATAGACAATCAAGTATAACCCAAAATGCACAAACAGCAGAAGAGAAAGTAGATGAATGGCACCTTCTAAAAATCAAATTTTTATGTGCTTCCAAAGACTTCTCCAAAAGAGTCAAAAGAGAACCTACAGATTGGGAAAAGATATTTAGTAATGACCTATCTGACAAGGGACTTATCTCTAGAATTTATAGAAAACTCCAACACCTCAATAACAAGAAGATATATAATCCAATTTAAACATGGGCAGAAGACATGAATAGACTCTTTACCAAGGAGGATATCCAGGTGGCCAACAAACATATGAAGAAATGCTCATGATCATTAGTCATTAGAGAGATGCAAATCAAAACAACAATGAGATATCATCTTGCTCCAGCACTAGTAGCAAAGTTCAACAAGACACAAAATAACAAATGCTGGTGAAGATGTGGAGATATTGAGACTCTAATACACTGCTGGTGGGACTGTAAAATGGTACAACCACTATGGAAAGCAGTGTGGCGATTCCTTTAAAAGTGGGAATTAGAATTACCATTTGACCCAGCCAATCCATTACTAGGTATATATCCTAAAGAAGTGAGAGCCATGACAAGAACAGACATATGCACACCCATGTTCATCACATCACTATTTACAATACCCAAAGATGGAAACAACCTAGGTGTCCATCAGCTGAGGAATGGATAACCAAACTATGGTACATACATGCAATGGAATACTATGCAACCCTAGAGAATAACCTAGAATCTGCAAAACACTGCATAACATGGATGAACTTGGAGGACATTATGCTGAGTGAAATAAGTCA
>NW_006921621.1:14542970-14543653 GCF_000298275.1 Orycteropus afer afer
ATGAACTTGGAGGACATTATGCTGAGTGAAATAAGTCAATCACAAAAGGACAAATATTGTATTAGTCCATTATTGTAAAAGTCAAGGAAAGATTTGTGTATGGAAAGAAATTTTCTTTGTTGGTTATCAGGGGTGGAAGGGGAAGGGAGGGAATACCATTAGATAAGTAGAGATAAGTATTGATTTGCTGAAGAGAAGGGCAATGTACCAAATGTGAGTGATCAACATGGTGGCATTGAGGAAGAGGAAGACGTAGAGAGGTACATGGGAGGTACAGACAACAAAGATGAACATTTTGGCACATACAATACTGTGTTGTCAGTGAAGGCAAACATGGGTATATGGGTGGATAGATGGTGGACAGGCTGAACTATTAGGTATGTCTATGAAGCAGGGAGTGTACCCAAGATCATGTAGACGGTTGGCAGACAATGGTCTTAGAAGTGTATTTGTATGTTCTGTAAGAATTCCCAGGCATATAGTAGAGCTGACAAGGTACAAGGTTGTAATCACTGCTTGGTCACAGCCAGCTACCCAGAGGGACCAAGTAGTTGAACCAATGGGCTCAGGACCATAGTCACAGGGGATATCAAGCTCAATTGGCATAACATACTACACAAAACATTGTTCTACCTCCTACTTTGGCAAGTAGCAGCTGGGATCTTAAAAGCTTGCAAGCAGCC
>NW_006921621.1:14543921-14556136 GCF_000298275.1 Orycteropus afer afer
ACCAGGTTTCCTGGTCTGATAGAGACTGGTGCAACCACTGAGACTATGGTCCCTGGCTGCCCTTCAGGTCTGGAATTGAACCCACACCTGTGGCTTGCAGCCAAACTAAAGATAGGCATATGAGTTGAACATGTACCTAAGGTAGATACATTCCTTGGAGAGAACAATCATGGGAGAATAGAAGGGCTGTTTATGCACAGGGAGACAGCTCAGGGGGCAGGAGTGCATGGAGGGATGGACACAGGGAAGAAGTAAATATCAGGAGGAAGTGGGAGGGGAGCTGTTGCATTGCGGTAAATTGTAGTCGGTGTCATGAGACGAAGTATATGTGAACTGCTGTATGGAAAGTGAATTTGCTCTGTAAATTTTCACCCAAATCACAATTAAAAAAAAAAAAAAAAGAAAAAAGACTGGGTTGTTTGGGTTTAAGCACCCTTTCATTCAGTGATATGAGTCCCTGGGTGGTAGTAACAGTTAAGCACTTGGCTACTAATAGAAAGGTTGGCAGTTCAAATCTACCTAGAGGCACCTCAGAAAACAAGCCTGTCAATTCACTTGTGAAAGTTCACAGCACTGAAAACCCTGTGGAGCAGTTCTACTCTGCACATACTGAGTCATCCGATATTGGACTTGACAGTAAATGGATGGGTCATTCATGGGAGCCCTGCCATCTTCCACCCCATGGAGGATCAGGCCAGAATTGGTCATGGTCTTGGATAGACCTCAAGGAAAACTTCCCACTGATGTGAGAGCCCAGGGATCTGGTGATGTCCTGGGAGATCATTCTAATGATGTGAGTAGACCCCACCCCACCATTTGTAAGCACAGAGAAGTAGATGTGTCTTTCCAAGGTACCTTCAGATTTAGAGATGACTTAGGTGGTTTCTGCCACAGTTAGAGTCTTTGTCTGGGCCAGTTGTCCATGGGTTAAAGCAAATGAGGTCAGGAATGTGGACCCTGTATCGACAGCTTGCTCCTGGGAAATCCTGCACTCCCAGCAAAAGACTGATCCCCTACACCCAAGCCAGACACCTTGTAAATATAAGCATGTCCAAATTAAAACTACTATGATACAATTTTTCACCTATCAGATTGGCAAAAATCCAAAAAGAAAAAAAAGGATAGCATACTTTCTTAGGTAGGCTGTAGGGAAATAGTCAAGCTCATACCTTCCTGGTGGAAGTTTAATTGTTAACAGCCTTTGTGAAGAACAATTTGGCAATATGCATCAAGATACAAATGCATATACCCTTTGACCAGCAGTCCCAGGTCTGGAAATTGATGCAACAGAAACACCTAGTAAGTGTGACATGACATGTAAAACCAAAACAAAACAAAACCAACTGCTGTCGAGTTGGATCCAACTCGCAGCAACTCCTCCTTCCCGGTTTCCGAGGTTTCCGGTTTCTTTCGGGTTTCTGAGGCAGTATCACTATGGAAGTAGATTGTCCAACCTTCCTTCTGAGGAGTGGCTGGTGGGTTTGAACCTCCAGCCTTCTGGTTAGCAGTCAAATGCCTTAGGCACTACGCCACCAGACATACGACATTATTTAGTGCAGCATTGTTTGTAAAAGCTGAAAATAGAAATGCCCTGACTTGAGAGAGAGCTGGTTGAATAAATAATGAGTGGACATTGCAGTGGAATACTATACAGCTGTAAAAAAAAAAAAAAGTTCCAGTCATTCTTTATGTACCATTGTTGAAAGTCCTTCGAGATAAAGTAAGCTGAAGTGCAAGATGTAAAACCATGTGGAAAATAAGAACGTATATTCTTTTTTTTCTTGTAAAATTAGAAATGAAAAAATTTGTATCTTCTCTTGAGAAGAAAGGGTAAAATACTCAAGAGCCCTGGAACTCAGGCACCTCAAGCTTGCCCTGCAAATGAGGTAATTGTGGGAAGTCAAGAGCTCTGGAGGTTGTGAACGACAAGGGAAAAGCACAGCTGCAGCCTCACTGGAATTAACTCTGTCTTGTGGCTCTCCCACGCCCACCCATCAGGGCTTCACATATCCAAGTTAACCTCAGGAAATACACACCAAAACCAAACCAAACCGGTTGCCATGAGTCAATTCCAGCTCCTAGAGACTCCATTTGTTACAGAGCAGAACTGCTCCATAGAGTTCCCTTGGCTGTAATCTTCACAGAAGCAGATCACCAGGCCTTTCTTCTTTGACACTGCTGAATGGACTGGAATCACCAACATTTATGTTAGTAGTTGAATGCAAACTGTTTGTACCACCCAGGAATCCTGGTGCCACCTAGCCATCCCAGAAATGAGCAGCAGCCCTCCCTACCCCAAACCTTATTTGTATTGATGACCTCACTAGGGCCAATTGTCCTGCATCAATGAGGAAAGAGCAAGGGTGAGCTTAATATGTAAATGAGGCATTGGGTCAGCTAAGGGCAAAAGACTTCTAGGTTGCCCTTCAAAGGTAAAAGAAAAAGCTTTTTTTGTGGTGGTGGGTGCACTGTTCACACTGCTCCCACAAGGACCATCATGGTAAAGGGTATGACTTCCATTCATTCAAAATGTATTGATTGTGTTATTTTCTTTGTATTTAAACTGCAAATTGATTTTGGTTTTTGAGTTGTATATAAGCTCAAAGGGAAAGGTGTTTTATAACTAGCTCTATGGTTGCACATATCTCAGTATATTTAATTTAATACTAGGGTCCCATGAGGACTTTTGCCATTTAAATGAGATCCTAGACCTTATTTATGATTGAGAAAAAATGGAGTAGATTATGATTTTCTTAAAGGCATGTGGTTGTTAAATGTCTTCAAGTTGGTTTTTACTCACAGTGACCCCATGTAATAGAGTAGAACCACCCCATAGGATTTTCTTGGCAATAATGTTTATGGAAGCTGATTGCCAGATCTTTTTCCTGGAGAGCCACTGGGTGATTTTGAATCACTAACCTTTCAGTTAGCAACTGAGAACTTCACCATTTGTACCACCAGAACCAAAAAACCAAACTCACTGCCATCGAGTCATTTCCAACTCATAGCAACCCCCAATGGGTCTCCTAAGCTGTAAATCTTTACGGAAGTAGATTGCCTGGTCTTCCTTCCATGGAGTAGCTGGTGGGTTTGAACCACTGACCTTCCAGTTAGCAGTCAAGTGCCTTATCCACTATACCACCAGAGCTCCTCTCCAAAAACCAAACTCACTGCCATCAAGTTGATTCCAATTCATAGCGACCCCCAAGATTTCCAAGGCTATAAATCTTTACAGAAAGCTGACTGCCTCATCTTTCTCCCATGGTGCAGCTGGTGAGTTTGAACCACCAACCTTCATGGTTAGCAATCAAATGCCTTAACCACTACACCATGAGAGCTCCTTCTAAAAGGCCATGAAGGAGTTTTTTCTTTTTGGTATCCTCTTGGGAACACAGTAGGTGCATAGCAAATGTTTGCTGAAATAATTATCTAACTTTAAGTACAATTCTAGAAGAGAGATTTTTGAGGTCCTGCTCCCTTATCCCCCTCCTCCCCTCAATGCCTATAGCTAGCCTGACCTGCACCCTCCCAGGTACCTGCTGCAGCTGAACCCTCATCACTCCTTGGGCCTCTAGTTTCCTTCCTGGGAATAGGAGTGGGAGTGGGCATCTGAGCAAAACAGATCACTGCTGGTGTCGGGCGTGGTTCCCCCAGTCTATGGAGTGCGTTCCTGAGATAGGGGTGCGATGGCTGGAATGTGAGGGGCCACAGGCAGTGATGGACCGCGCCAGCCCGAGAGCTGAACAAATATTGACCCTGAGCAAGGTGGCCTCTTGAAGGGCCTCCACAGGATGCCTCTCGCTGTTCCCCTATCTCCAGCCACCCTCAGGCAGGGTGCTTCCAGTTCAGGGAGGCAGGCGGGGGGGGGGGTTGCTTATTCTTTCTCTCTGTCCCAAGGCTGAAATCTAGCCCCAGAGATTCTGGGGTGGGAATGTGGGAACACTAGTGGCCTCCTTGCTCTTGGCATGGGGTTCCAGGTGATTTCAGATGTAGATCTCACTGTCTTCCTTGAGTTTGGCCTGTGAGTTCTCTAGCCTGAGTGTGGGCAGCACCTGGAAAAAGGTTTGGGCCTCCCTAGGGACAGGCTGCCCTTAAAATGTTCCATGGAGGCCCTTGTCTCAGCTCATTCATTAAAAAGAAACCCACTACAGGCCATCAGGAGTTCCGGGTGGTGCAAACAGTTAACACACTTGCCTGCCAGCCAAAAGGTTGGAAGTTTGAATCCACCCAGACATACATCAGAAGAAAGGCCTGGTGATCTATTTCAGAAAAAAATCAGCTATTGAAAATGCCATGGAGCACAGTTCTACTCTAACACACATGGGGTCGCCATGATTCAGAGTTGACCCGATGGCATCTGGTTACTGATTACAGGCCATCACAACTGCATAGAAGTCAACTGCCCTGCTGATTTTCAATGACAATAATGATTTGTAACATTTAAGAGCTTTCCATGTGCCAGTCACTGTACTAAATATTTTACACGTATTCACCCATTTAATCCTCACAACAGCCTTTGGGAAGTAGGTTTTTTTTGTTGTTTTTTTTTAATCCCCATTTTCCTGAGGCACAGAGAGAGTGAGACACACCAAATAGAGAAAAATATCAAATATACTGTGCCATTCAGCCTGTGGATGGAGAAACACAGTGATAAGAGACCCTTTGAGATGGCTGGGTGTCTGCCTCCTTTTACCAACAGAGAGATGGAGTCCCTGAGGGGGAGTGATTTGCAAAATGTCACCCAGGGCTATAGAGCAAGGATGCTGAGTCAGAACTGCTGCTGACTGGTGGACATTGCTAAGAAGCTGACTGCTGACCCGTAGGGTTACCTCAGGTCTTGTCTTCCAGGAATCCCAAACACGTTGTTTTCTTTTCCGGCAGGCCTGCAACTGTGGGCAAACAACCCCAATCCCTGCTTCCACCCAATCTGACTGACATCTTTCTCCTTTCCCACCTCACCACTCTAACCCTGGTATTTCCCTACCTCACCCCAGGGGTGATGGGCCCTCTCTCCTGTGGCTTCTCCTGTATGTGTGGACACCTCTCTAAGGGCTTCAATTGCCCCACTTGCCCAGTGAGGGCGCTGGGCTGGATGATCCCCCAATACCCCTCCCTTGCCAGCCCCAAGATGCTAGAAATCTCATGTTCTACTTCTTAACTCTAGGTAATGGGTCCTGGCTGCTACCTCCACCAACACTGCTCAAATTCTGCAGGCAGAGGGGTTCTCCCTCGCAGCTTCACAGCCAGCGTGGGAGCTGGTCAAGAAAGGAGACAGGAAGACAGGAAGGGTTGGAGAACTCTGAGGGGAGTATCCAAGAAGGGGTTCATTCTTGCCACCCCCCTATTCCACCCAGAATTCATCACTCCATCCCCCCACACAGTTCTAGAGTCTCCTTCCTTCCCGGTTCCTTCCAAGGCCTGGGCAGGATACTTAAGACCCTCCTGCCAGTCTGGGAAGGAAAGGAAAGGGAATATAAGCTGGAAGGAGGTGGGGTGGCACGGCCCTTTCTTGAAAGTGGAACATCTGCAGCCCACTGGCCTCAGAGCCTGGCCTCCCTCTGGGGTGCTGGGGAACCCTGACTGGAAGTGGGGCAGGGCTTCTCTGGCTCTGCTCAGATGAGCAAGCTACAAGGGGAAAGCCCTCTGTTCAGAAGGAAACTGCCTGTGTGTGCCACAGCCTGCTCCACCCCAGGCACACCCTTGCCTTCCCAGGTCAATGACCTCTGGAACTCCGTGAAGCCTTGGAGGCCGCCCACTCATCCCTCTGCCTGTCTCTGGTCCAAACACCCTGAGCGAACATGATCCCTGAGCTGAGAGAAGCCTCCAGGGCCCTTCCTCAGGCTCTCACTGCCCACATGCTGCTTGGGCAGCTCCCTAGAGCTCCACAGGGCCCAGCCCATTGCATGGCACACTGCCCACCCGAATGGCAGGTCAGCCAGGTCCCCAGTCTAAAGTGGCAGGTATACAACGTGTGTCTGAGGAGAGAGTATCAAGGAGGCAGCAGTCTCCCCAGTGCCCCTGGGACATGCATTCCTTGGGTCTGGGAGAGGTTGGAGCCAAGGAAAGACACATAGACACTTTCCAGGGACCAGGGACAAGCACTCAGAGGTAACGAATCAAGTGTTGACATACTAAGCATGCTGGGAACTGAGGAGATTTCCTGAGGTGGGAAGGGGAATCAGGCCCAGGGCATAAGTGGGTGCTTCAGAACTCAGAGGAAATCCCTCCATCTCACTCACCTGGTCCAGAGGGCTGGGGAACTCCCTGTGGGAAAGGTGGAGTTGTTCCCATCTCAGGAAAGGCTTCCTGAGGGCAGGAGCTTTTTCCCTTCAGCCTGGGAGCTTCCTGTGGCCTCTCTGAAGGGTGTGAGGAGATTCTTTTACCCATCAGATAGAACCTTCCGGAACAAGGAATAGGTGTCAAGGATAGACGTTAGAGCCAATACCAAGGCATTATCAGAAAATAATGACTTTATTTGTTCATCCAAATTACATGTCTTTTTGGAAAATGAAGCCTGCACACATTCTGGACATCAAATAAATGGCACTTTGGCCATCAAGCTCAACTACTCTGAGAAATACATCTTTACCTACCAGAAAAAAAAATAATAAAGTTTTTAAACAACCAAATATTTCATCTTACTTGTTTTTAAAATTAGATAATATATTCATTTGGTTCAAGTAGCAAGATAATACACAAGGATACACTTTGAGAGTTCACACTCCTTATCCTGCTCATTCTCTCCACCATATGTAATCACTTACATCAGCTTCTTAAGTGTCATTCCCATGTTTCTTATGCAAATACAAATAAACAGTCTTATTTTCCTCTCTTCAGAAAGAACTTTCTGAGAGCTGGAAGTAGCCCAACCAAAAGCTCATTTAAAAAAAAAAAATCAGTTAGATGAAGATGTGTTTCTGAGTCAAGCTTGATGGCCAAACTGAAATGTATTTAATGTCCACTTATGAGATTGATGTCTTTTGGGCTTCCCTTCCCTTTCCTACGGTTGAGGTGACAACCAGTTGCTCTGCTTGCTGGAAGGAATAAGCCAGCCTATAATAGCCCAGCATACGTCAAGTGTTTAATAAGTGCTTATTGGCTGTTTTTGTTATTTAAAGAAATTATCTGAACTCAATCTATGCCCTTAAATTTGACTTAGCTGGGAGTGTTGGCAAGTGGGAACCAGACTCAAAGAGGAGAGCTCATAAAGAGAGCAGGTGTGTGGTGAGGAGGAGATTCTGAAAAGTAGGGTGAGGCCAATGCAAATCCGGAAACAAGTGGCACTTCTTAGGTCTATGGGTAGTGGGAATCGCCTGGGGAGGCCTCCTGGTCCTAGGAACAGAAGTCGTGCCCATGTTTCCCTGGCAGCTCGGGCCCTCGCAGCCCCAGAAGCTAGGTTTAAAGCCCTATCTAAGGTACACAGCATTTATCTCCATTCCTTCCCTCTGGGGCAGGCCCAGGCCTCCCAGAGGGCCTGGCTCCCACTGCTTTGTTAATATTTACCGTAGCTGGAAAACAGCGGCACACACAGGCATGGGCTGCCTTTCCATACAGAAACACACGCAGATCACGAATATGCCACACACAGAAGATTGCCTCCTCAGGTCCCTGTGAGCTCCCTGCCTCGGGCTCCACCTCTTCCACAGCCAGGTGACCACCAGGGAGCCTCAGATATATGGTATTATGTCCCTGCACACCCCATGTCAGCCCTAGTCCTTCAAGCACAGGCAGGAAAAGTGACAGTGACCCACATAATACATACCAGTAGGGATGTGGCAATGGACCCCTTGAAACACCACAAAATGCAAATTGAAATATGCTGTAAGTGTAGAAGGCACAGCAGATTTTAAAGACTTAGTGTGAAAAAAACAATGCAAATTACCTCAATGATATTTGTCATACAGTCATTACATGTTGAAATGGTAATAACCTATTAGGTTAAATATATATACATATATATACACACACATATATATAAAACCAAAAAACCAAACTCACTGCCATCGAGTCAGATCCAATTCATAGCAACGCCCCCTTGGGTTTCCGAGGCAGTATCACTACGGAAGTAGATTGCCCAACCTTCCTTCCAAGGAGTGGCTGGTGGGTTTGAACCACCAGCCTTCTGGTTAGCAGTCAAGTGCCTTAGGCACTATGCTACCAGAGCTTATATATATACATACATATATATACATACATATATATATGTGTGTATGTATGCATGTATATATATATATGCACACACACACATATGTGTATATACATATATATACACATGTATATATACATGTATATATGTATGTATATATTTCTAAAACTATGGAGCCCTGGTGATGCAACAGTTCAGTGCTTGGCTGCTAAAACTGAAAGGTCAGCAGTTCAAAATCACCATGTGACTCCCCAAGAGAAAGACCTGGAGATCATCTGTCTTAAAGATTACAGCTAAAAAAAAAACAAAAAACAAAAAAAACCCTATGGGGCAGTTTTCTGTCACATGGGATCGCTATGAGTTGAAAATCGACTCATTGGCACCTAACAACGTTACTAAAATTGATTTCACTTACTCATTTTGCTTCTTTAATGCAGCTACCAGAAAATTTTTAAATACCTATGTGGCTCAATACATAGTTCTATTAGGCAGCACTGACCCAGAGATACGTGAATATATTTTGGAGGCCACACCCTTTTACTTGTGCCCGACCCAAGGTATAGTCACACCACTTTCTCTGGCCCCAAGGACAGCACTCTGTTCTGTCTCCACCGTCGTTCTGGGAGCCCTCTGAGGACAGAAATCAGATTTCCCCTCTCTCTGAATTTCCCAAGTGCCAAAAATTTGGGAGGGGGAAGAGACATGAATGTGAGGAGCAAGCCATCAGAGCCCTCTGACAAGTCGGAGACAGTGTTGCTGTGAAAAGCCAAGACCCTAGCCCTGTAGCCTCTCCATTGATTGGCTATCATTATAAACTTCCTCTCCATTGATTGGCTATCAGATTGGAAGTTGCTCATTCCATCCAGGTGGTCTTAAGAAGAGGTATTGTTTTCCCAAGACTTGGATTCAGGCCTTCAGCAGGTGTGGAACATGCCTGGGTTGGAGCTGGCTTGGAATGTTCACAAATTACAAACTTCGTAGACAATCTACAAATAAATGTAGAAAAAGTCACAGCACAAAGTCTGTTTTCTTTCAGCTTCCACTTACTCAGCCTCATTTCACCATGTTTAGACACACAAACCACTCTGGCCCTTCCTCCCTAGCAGTTCTCTTCTGACAATGGAAGATGCACCAAGTCTGTTCCTTTCCAAGCTCAACATTCTAGTTCCTTCACCCATTTCTCATGAACCCTCCTTTCCCATTCTTTCCCTTTCTGTGTGCTTTTGGAACAGACTCCACTTGTCTATCCCATCTCCCCCAGCTGAACCCAGCTCCCCTCATGTGGCCTTGCAACTGCCGAACCCAAGAGGTCAATCACCTCCCTCATTCAGGATATGATATGTCCATTAACCCAGACTGTAATTGCCTTGGTCTTCAGATTACTATACCTCACTGCTGACACACAGGAACTTGTCAACAAGCCTCCTCCAAATCTTTTATGCTAAGCACCCCGTCCCCTTCCATTTACATAGCTGGCATTTAAGACCTCAATGCAGGCGAGCAAAAGATCATCTTGTATCACTCTATCTATCACTACAGCTTGTCATGGTTCTTCTGGGTCCTAATTCTCTCACTTGCTGGTTCAATTTTCCTCCTAGTAGGATCAGCATAGGAGACCTGGTGGTGCACCAGCTAAGTGCCTGGCTGCTGACAGAAAGTTGACAGAGCAAACCTACCCAGTCACCCACAGGAGAAAGACTTGGCAATCTGCTTTTGTTAAGATTACAGCCTAGAAAACTTCATGGGGCATTTCTATTCTGTAATACATGGGGTCAGTATGAGCAACTGGACAACAACAACAACAAAAGGATCAGCATAATGTCTATACCCTCATCCAAGTCATTAGCTAGCAGTGGTTGGGCTTTCACCCTACCTCTCTCTCAAAGCGTTCTTATCAGGGCATCCGTCCAATGGTCAGTCCTCATCCTCATCCCACCAGCCTCTCAGCACCATTTGGTATACTTGGCCACTCCCCTTTTGTTGAAATTTTTTCCACTTCATTTTCAGGTTATCATACTCTTCTGGTCTTCCTCCTCCCTCTCTGGCCACTCCAGGGCAGCCACCTTGCCTGGTTCCTTCCCTCCTCAACCTCTAACACTGGAATATCCCATGGCTAGTGGTTGGACTCCTTTTCTTTTATCTTCACTCACTCCTTTGGTGATCTCATCCAGATTCAAGGCTTTAAAAATTATTTCTAAATTGCTGGTTCACAAATAAGGAGCCCTGGTGGCACAGTGATTAAGCACTTGGCTGCTAACTGAGAAGTCGGCAGTTTGAACCCACCAACCACTCCATGGGGAGAAGATATAGCAGTCTGCTTCCGTAAAGATTACAGCCTTGGAAACCATATGGGTCAGTTCTACTCTGTTCTATAGGGTCACTATGGTTGGAATCAACTCAACAGGAACAGTTTTTTATGTTATTATTATTTTCCCAAATTAAAGTCTCCAGCCAAAAACTCTCCCCAAAATGCCAAAGTCATGTATCTAATTGAATACTCTCGCCTCCACCTGGATGTTTAACAGGTATTTCAAACTTAACAGGTCCGGAACTGAACTTCTAGTCTCCCTCCTCCCAACTAGCGTGTTCCACTCCCAATTCTCACCATCTCAGGATCTCAGGGCATGTCAACTCCATCCTTTCATTGCTCAGGCAATAATCCTTAACTCTTCTCTTTCTCTCACATCCACATATATAGATTGAGTTATGTCTTCTTAAAATATGTTAGAATCCTAACCCCTATACCTCAAATTATAATATAATACCAAAAAAAAAAAAAAAAACACCTCACTGCCATTGGGTTGATTACAACTCATCGCAACTCCCACTGGATTTCCAAGGTGGTAAATCTTTACAGAAATAGATTGTCCCATCTTTCTTCTGTGGAGCAGCTGGTGGGTTTGAACTGCCAACCTTCTGGTTAGCAATCAAATGCCTTAGGCACTGCACCACCAGAGCTCCTTTTGTAATATAATATAATACAATACAATAATAATATAATACAATATAATGACCTTACATCTAGTGTAATGGACGGCAATGTAATCACCTTCCATAATGTAATCTAATGTAATATAATCAATCACCCGAGGTCATACCAGTGTATTCATAAGGTTTTCCTTGGCCAATTATTTGAGAAGTGGATGGCCTCTTCCTTCTTCCTAGTCTGTCTCAGTCTGTAAGCTGGGATGATACCTGTACACCATGTGCATCCCGCTGGGTTAGAAACACCAATGGCTCAGCCTTAAAACTCACATCAACACATCACCATGGTAGGACAAACCGACAGACAAGTTTGCCTCCCTGTTGGAAACCTCTCATACCACCCTTACCTGGGTCCCTGTGGCTGACTCCTCCTCTGTCCAGATTCCTAGCCTTTTAATCCCCTTTCTCCCGCTCTCCTGCCTTGCTGCTTTGGGTGTGCCTGATTTCCCTCTCCTCACCTGGATCCCTGTGGCTGACATACCAGTATAGGTGGATCCTGAACTTAATCATTTCTGAGTTATGTAAAGAACAGCACAGACGCAAAGACACATAGAGACACAAGGGGAAGATAGAGGCTATCTGATGACAGAGGCTGGTGGATATGCAAGCCCAAGAACTCCAAGGATTGCCAGCTACCAAAAAAAAGCCAGTTGCCATCAAGTTGATTCCAACTCATGGCAATCCTACATGTGTCAGATTATAACTGTGTTCCATAGAGTTTTCAATGGCTGTGATCTTTCAGAAGATCTCCAAGCCCTCTTCCTGCCAGTTACTAGAAGCTGAAATAGACAAAGAAGGAACTCCCCTAGAGCCATGCCTTGAATTCAGACTTCTGTCTTCCTAGACTGTAGGGAAATAAAGTTCTGTTCTTTAAGGCCATCTACTTGTGGTATTTCTGTTAAAGCAGCACTGGGTAACTAAGACATGTGCCCATATCCAATAAGCAAATCCTGTTGACTGTCTTCAAAACATATCCAGAGTCCTGAGGCGGGGCAAGATGGCCCACTAGGCAGAAGGATTGCACAGACCCTCTTCAACAAAGAAAAGGGAAACCAATTAACACAGACACAGAAGATAATCTTGG
>NW_006921621.1:14564874-14613546 GCF_000298275.1 Orycteropus afer afer
TCAATGACATGAGACAAAGTATATGTGAACTGCTGTATGAAAAGTGAATTTACTTTGTAAATCTTCACCCAAATCCTAATTAAAAAAAAAAAAACATATCCAGAGTCCTACTATTTCTCTCTGCCTCCATCAATTCCAATCTGGTTCAAGCCACGAGGATTTTTCTCCCTTGGGTTCTTGCAACCGCCTCATAACTGGGTTCCTTCTCTGCCTTCACCTCCCTACACTGTATTCTCAACACAGTAGCCAGAGTCATCCTGTTAAAATCTAAGTTAAATCCTGACCCTTCTCTCTTCAGAGCCCTCCATGGCTTCCACATGACTCAGAGTCGAAGCTGACACCTTTCAATGGCCCCTGTTTGCCTCTCTGCCCCCTCTCCTCCACTCTTTCCTTTGCTCCCTCTGCTCCAGCCACACTACCCTCCTGTCACACTCCAAGCCTCAGGGCCTTTGTAATGCCAGTCCCTCTCCCAGAGGGCCTCGTGGCTGCCTCACCTCCTTCAGGTCTTTGCTCAAATGTCCCTTTCTCAGTGAGAACTTCCCTGACCACTTCATTCTCTGGCATTCTTTATCATCCTTTTCCACTTAATTTCTGTCATAACATTTTGTTGTTGTTGTTGTTGTTGGCTTTCTAGTGTACTATATGTTGTTGAAGTCTATTTTCAACCCATAGCAACCCCCTGTGACAGAGTAGAACTATCCCATAGGGTGTTCTAGGCTGTAATCTTTACAGGAGCAGATAGATCTTTCTCCAATGGAGCCTCTGGGTAGGTTTAAATCACCAACCTTTTAGTTAGCAGCTGAGTGCTCAACTGCTGCACCACCAGAGCTCCTTAATGTACTATATACCTTTCTTATTTATTTTGTTGTTAGTTTCCTGCCACTAGAATATAAGCTCCAGGAGGTCAGGGATTCTTACTTTTGTTCACAGTGGTGCCCCAGCTCCTAAAACAGAGCCTGGCACTTAGTAGATATTCAGAGCTGATGACAGAGCCCTGGCTCCTATGGTGTCCACTGGAAACTGGCTTCTTCTAGACCAATGTGGTCCATTCAACAATGACCTTTGTATATAGTTTTCTGATATACTACATGGTAGCATAGTGCCTAAGGCACTTGACTGCTAACCAGAAGGCTGGCGGTTCAAACCCACCAGCCACTCAGAAGGAAGGTTGGGCAATCTACTTCCATAATGATAATGCCTTGGAAACCCAAGAAGGGGTTGCTATGAGTTGAGTGTGACTCGATGGCAACTAACAACAACAACATAATCTACTCATTTATTCTGTTCTTCATGCACCATCTGTCTCTCCCTGTATGACGTAAGCACCACAAAGGAATTTTTTTTTTTGGTCTATTTTGCTCAATGCTATATCCCAAGTTGGATCCAACTCATAGCAACCCCTCCTTGGGTTTCCCAGGAAGTATCACTATGGAAGTAGATTGCCCAATCTTCCTTCCAAGGAGTAGCTGGTGGGTTTGAACCTTCAGTCTTCTCCTCAGAAAGAAGATTGGGCAATCTACTTTTGTAGTGATGCTGCCTCGGAAACCCAAGGAGGGGTTGCTATGAGTCAAATTGACTCTATGGCAGTGAGTTTTTTGGGTTTCATTTTATATACCAAGTGCCTAGAGGAATGTCTGGAAAATAATTGTTGTTGTTGTTAGTTGTTGTTGAGTCAGTGGGTGTTGGTAAAGAGTGGCAAATTGTAGGTGCTCCATAAATATTTGCTGAATGAGTGAATGATCATTCATCTAGCTACTGATCTACGAAACCACTTATAGATCCCAGCTCTAATTCTCCATCTTGGTTATAAAATTGCCTAAAAAACTTTATCAATAACTTTGTGGGTTTCTCTCACTCTCATATTTCATTCCTCTTCCAGTTTCCAATGTTCCTCAGTCAGAAACGAAAATGGTCAGAAATCTTAATGGGAAATGCATATTAAAGTCACAAGAGCCTAAAAGCTTGCAAAGGGCACACCAAAGCAGTACGTTGTTGTTGTTGTTATTGTTATGTGTTATCGAGTCAGACCCGACTCATAGCAACCACTCCTTGGGTTTCCGAGGCAATATCACTACGGAAGTGGATTGCCCAACCTTCCTTCTAAGGAGTGGCTGGTGGGTTTGAACCACCAGCCTTCTGGTTGCCAGTCAAGTGCCTTAGGCACTACACTACCAGAGCTCCTTCAAGGCACTACAGTTGGTCTGTATTCACCTGGAACAACAGAGGAAGAAGGAAAGTCAGGAATAGGAAGAGGAAATGGATTATGTGGCTAATTGCCTCCATGAACAACTGCTTCCTTTACCATGAGACCAGAAGAAATAGATGGGGTCCAGCTACCATCACTGAACACTTTGATCAAAGATTCCATAGAAGAATCTTGATCCAAAGGGGAAAAATACAGAATCTCAAATTCTCATGGAGTCTAGACTTTCAGGAGTCATGGAGGCTGGAAGAATCCTTTAAACGATTGCCCTGAGATAATCTTTAAACTTTAAATAAAAAATATTCCCTGAAGTCTTCTTAAAACTAAATAACAGTTTACTTTAAGTAGTAATAATGGTGTACCTTAAGAATGGCTGCCTTGAGCACTGTGCTCTTTTAAGATTTACCTGTAGGGGATCAAATGGACAACAGCAACTTGAAAGATTAGATAGGAACCTTAGGGGGCAATGAGTTCAACAACAATTCAGAAAAGGGGGGTGAGAACAGTTCCACAACTCAAAGAACATAATGTTACTGAAATGTGCATATGTTGTAGTTGTCAGGTGCCTTCGAGTCAGCCCATTTCATAGCGACCCATCCTTGAGTTTCCAAGGCAGTATCTTCCTTCCGAGGAGTGGCTGGTGGGTTTGAACCACCAGTCTTCTGGTTAGCAGTCAAACTTTAATTGGTGTCTGTTTTTGCTGTGTGTATTTTCAACAACACCAAAAATAAATTATTTGAAAAAAAAAAAAAAACCACTACAAGATCTCAGCTTGCTTCTCTCCAGCCACCCACCACCAGGAACAAGTTTGAAAATACACTGTATGACCCTCTCATATATTCATGATGGGGCAAAAATTGGCACAATTTCTATAGAATTAGACAATATTTATCAAAACTAAATGTGTACATAGTCTTTGGCTCAACAATTCCCCCCTGAGTATTTATTATTTGTTGTTGGTGTTAGGTGCTGTCAAATCTCTTCTGACTCCCAGCAACACTGTGTGCAACAGAACAAAACACTGCCCACTCCTGTGCCAGCCTCACAATCATTGCTTTGTTTATTCTGTAGAAACACATATATATCCCATATATCAAACATGTGGGAAGTGACATATATGCAGGGTTACTCATTGTGGAAATGCTGACAAGAGAGGAAGGCTAGAAACTGAGTAGGGGATTGATTGATGTGGTAGTTAAGATTGTGTGTCAACTTGGCTGGGCCTGGTTTAGCGGCTGGGCAGCTGGTGGTGATTATTCTCCATGAGACTGGCAATCAGCTCCATGGTGGGATCTACCACAAGTAGCTAAGTACCTGCTTTGGGTATGTGGTCTGCTTCCTGTATATAAGAAGCAGCTTTGGGAATGGTTTCCAGCTTTTGGCATGCTTGAACCCTGCATGTAGCTGAGTCGTTGTTCAGCAGCCTGCCATGCTCTGCTGAACTTGGGACTTTCAGTGGACTTGAATTAATAATGGCCTTTCATGTGGTTTGGTAAATTAGGACTGTGCCTTTTTACTTGTCAACCTTGAGCTTGTCAGCCTCAGCAACCAGCAGCTGTCCAAGTGAAGAAAAGCCTCCAGCATCAGTGGGCTGGGAGAAGGAGGCAGAGCTGAAGCCCCAGGTTGAGGAGCTTTCACTCAGCCCCTAGAGCCTGACACTTTGAACTTGGACTCAAAGCCTCCAAACTGTAAGAGAATAAACTCCTGTTTGTTAAAGCTATCCCATTTGAATATCTGCATATCTTCTGTTGTTAGAGCAGCACAGAGGTAACCAAAACAATTGAATAAATGATGACGCATCTGTACCATAGTGTTCTGCAGGTGTTAAAAGAAAGGCGGCTCCATGTGTACTGCTATGAAAAGATCTCAAACATATTGTTAGAGGAAGACAAAGTTAGATAAAAACAGCAAGTTAAATATGCTACCTTTTGCATTTGTAAAAGATGGATGGGTGGGTCAATGGATGGATTATAAACACAAGAGATGGTAACACTGGCTGACATTTAAGGAGCGCTGGTGGTGCAGTAGTTAAAGCACAAAGCTGCTAACTGAAAGGTCGGCAGTTCAAACCCACCAGCTGCTCCATAGAAGAAAGATGTGGCAGTCTGCTTCCATGAAGATTACAGCCTTGGAAACCCTGCAGGACAATTCTACTTCTGTCCTATAGGGTTGCTGTGAGTCAGAATCAAATCTAAGCAATGAGTTTTGGTTTTGGTTGACATTTGGGGAGGAGAACTAGGAGGCTGAGTCAGGGGTGAGAGGGAGACTTTTCTTTGTTTATCTTTATCTGCTTTTTAAATTTTACTCCATGAGCATTTCTTATCTATTTCTTAATACTCTCGTTTTCAGATTGGCCTGAAACACTAGTCATGGTGAGTCCATGCTAGCTCCTAGTGACTGCCTTCTCTTTTTGAAGTGCTCACTAACACTGCTTTCACAGATAAGAAGGGTCCATCCCAGGATTGCCCCTAGCTGTGGAGTAACTAATTCCAACCTCCTCTTTTGGGATCTAAGAACCATGTTTTCCCCTTTGCCAGGCTTTTAGGCTCTGGCCTCCCCAGAGGTGATCAAATGAGCCCAGACATCTTGTTCACAAGTTTCCTTTGTATCTGAAATGTTGTTTTGTGGGGCCCCTTGTGTACTCCCAGGAGCTACAGGGGAAATCTGTCCCACCTCTAGGGCCCTGTACTTCTCTTTCCCCTTCCAATGTCTCATGCCCACTCTGCCTTCTAGGTCTGAAATCCCATCTCCCAGCAGAGGACCAAAAACCACCAGTTGCAGTCAAGTCAGTTCTAATTCATGGCAATTCCTGTGTGTCAGAGTAGAACTGTGCTCTAAAGCGTTTTCAATGCTGTGACCTTTCAACAGCAGATTATCAGGGCTTTATTCTGAGGCATCTCTGAGTGAATTTGAACCACCGAACTTTGGATTAGAACTCAAGTGCTTAACCATCTGCAGAGGGACCCCTCCCAGCAGAAGGGGCAGCAGCAAATACAGCCCAAGGAGTTCCACTCTTTCATCATTCCCTACCCACGTTATGTCATCAGCCCTACCCACAGTCTCTCCCTCCCTTGATCTTAACTAACTGATTATAGCTAAACAAGCCCTCAGGTCTCCCCTGCCATCTTTTTCAAACCCCTGCCAATTTCTGTCTTCCAGGTATCATCCTTATAGGCGCATGGGCTTCTTGCATGTGCTTCTTTCCCTTCTCTGTTCAGACCTTCTGAACAGAGAACTCACTGCACTACACTGATCTCCTTGGCACCTCTCCTCTTTCTTCATTGAGCCACACAGACTACTTTGTGTGTGACTGTACAGGTTGCTGTACATTTTTGAGAGCTTCCCAGCCCTCTTGAGACATCTGTCCCTCCAGAAAAATCGTACCATGGAATCCTGCCTATCTCACCATTGAAATATTGGCCATCTGAGTTTGGAAAGTCTGCTCCAAGCCCTCATCTGGATGACTGTAAGAACTTCCTAGCTGGTCTCCTTGCTTCCATTGGAGCCTCCTCGTGCCTCTCCCAACTATTCTCCACACCAGCTTTTAGTGATCTTTCCAAAATGCACACCTAACTGTGCCCTCCACTGCTGAAAGCCATTCAAGACCCTACAGGATAAAACCCAAGCTTTGAAGAGTGACTTTCAAAGCCCACCTCTGTCTGGTTTCTTCCCACCTCTACCCTGTGCCTGCCACTACTCTTTCTCTCTAACTTCAGCCTTTAACTAATTGCCTAATTGTGTGCACTTCCCTGGACACATTATACTATTTCACACCTCTAGGAGCTGTGGTAGCATAGTGCCTAAGTCATTTGACGGCTAACCAGAGGGCTGGCGGTTCAAACCCACCAGCCACTCCTCAGAAGGAAGGTTGGGCACTCTACTTCCGTAGTGCCACTGCCTAGGAAACCCAAGGAGGGGTCGCTATGAGTCAGGTCTGACTCGACGGCACATAACAACAACATGCTCTTGCTCTTGCTGTTCCTTCTGCCTAGGATGACCTTCCAAGTGTTTTAGATGGGGGTACTCAAGCCCCCACTCAGGGGTCACCTTCTCCTGGAAATCTTCTCTAACTTCCCAAGTCAGTCTAACTCTGCTCCTCTGGGTCCTCTTTGCATCCAGGGCCTATCTTAGCTCTTCCCACCATGGCAGACACAGCTCATTGCCTATCTAACCACCATTCTGCCCAACCCCTTCCTCCTTGCTACCAGAATCCTTCCTTTTTTGTATGGCAATGTATTCAGGCCCAGGGGATGAATCAGGGTTAGTCTAAGTTACCATGAGCATCCTGTTTCCAGTTGCCTGGCTTTTGATTTCCCAGACTTCCTTTGCAGCACTCTTTCTCAGTTTTGTTCTATCTGCTAACTCTCACTCAGTGACATCAGTAGGGTTGGTGTCACCAGGCCCATGGGCCTCCTCTTGTACCAAACCATACAGAATTCTTACTAACATTTATTATCAATTTTAATCATGGAATAATATGTGATAAATATAGCTGTAAATTGCTTAAGTGTCATGTTTCTTATATGAATACAAACAAAAAAATTGTTTTGTAAAAATCTTTCTACATTGAATTACAATGTTATTAGTTACAACATTATTAGTAATGGAGCAGAAGACTTTTTGGATTTTTCACCTTTTCCTACTTCATTCTCAAAAAAATTATTGATGTAGGTTTACAAGCACTAATTTCACAATAGTAAAGCACCGAAAAATTTTACAAAATCAGTAACTATAAAAACACTGGCAGCAACAAATATAGGAAAAAATGCTTATGATCATTAGCCATTAGAGAGATGCAAATCAAAATAACAATGAGATACCATCTTGCCCCAGCACTAGTTCAACAAGACAGAAAATAACAAATGCTGGCGAGGATGTAGAGAGATTGGGACTCTCATACACTGCTGGTGAGACTGTAAAATGGTACAACCACTGTGGAAACCAGTATGGCAATTTCTTAAAAAGTTGGAATTAGAAATATCATTTGACCCAGCCATTCCATTACTAGATATATATCCTAAAGAAGTAAGAGCCATGACAAGAACAGACATATGCACACCCATGTTCATCATAGCACTATTTACAATAGCAAAAAGATGGAAACAGCTTAGGTGTCCATCAACTGAGGAATGGATAAGCAAACTATAATACATACACACAATGGAATACTATGCAACCCTAAAGAATAACCTAGAATCTGCAAAATACCACATAATGTGGATGAACTTGGAGGACATTATGCTGAGTGAAATAAGTCAATCACAAAAGGACAAATATTGTATTAGTCCATTATTGTAAAAGTCAAGGAAAGGTCTATGTATGGAAAAAAATTTTCTTTTTTGGTCACTAGGGGTGGGAGGGGAGGGAAGGAACACTGTTAGATAGGTAGAGATAAGTATTGATTTGGGTGAAGAGAAAGCAATGTACCAAATGTGAGTGATCAACATGGTGGCATTGAGGAAGAGGAAGACAGAGAGAGGTACATGGGAGGTACAGACAACAAAGATAAACCCTTTTGCACATACAGTACTATATTGTCAGTGAAGGCAAACATGAGTATACAGGTGGATAGATGGGTGGACAAGCTGAACTATTAGGTATGTCTGTGCAGCAGGGAATGTACCCAAGATTATGTATATGGTTGGTAGACAAAGGTTCTACAAGTGTATTTGTATGTTCTGTAAGAATTCCCAGGCATATAGTAGAGCTAACAAAGGACAAGGTTATAGTCCCTTCTTGGTCACAGCCAGCTACCCAGAGGGACAAAGTAGTTGAACCTGTAGGCTCGGAACCATAGTCACAGGGGACATCAAGCTCAACTGGCATAACATACTACACAAAACATTGTTCCACCTCCTACTTTGGTGAGTAGCAACTGGGATCTTAAAAGCTTGCAAGCAGCCATCTAGATGCAATGATGGGTCTCTCTTCATCCAGAGCAAAGAAGAATGAAGAAAACCAAAGATTCATAGAAACAGTTAGTCCTAGCAACTGGTACACCATGTGATCCACAGCCTATACAACTATGAGACCAGAAGAACTAGATGATGCCCAGCTACCATTGTCAACTACTTGGAGGGGGATCTATGTAGGAGATCCTGGATAGAGTGGGAGAACAATGTGGAACAAAACTCAAGATCATTTGGAAAAAAAAGAAAGGGGGAGACCAGGTTTGCTGGTCTGATAGAGCCTGGTGGAACCACTGAGACTATGGCCCCTAGCTGCCCTTCAGGCTGAAATTGAACCCACACCTGTGGCTTCCAGTCAAACAAAAGACAAGCATAGGAGTTGAACATTTACCTGAGGTAGATACACTCCTTGGAGAGAACAATTATGGGAGAAAGAAGGGCTGTGTATGCACAGGGAGACAGCTCAGGGGGCAGGAATGCATGGAAGGATGGACACAGGGAAGAGGTAACTATGGGGAAGAAGTGGGAGGGGAGCTGATGCATTGGGGTAAATTGTAGTCAGTGTCATGAGACAAAGTATATGTGATCTGTCCTATGGAAAGTGAATTTGCTCTGTGAACTTTCACCCAAATCACAATTTAAAAAAATAAAATAAAATAAAAAATTTTACAAAATAAGCACTGGCAGCAACAAAAACAATAACATGTGCTTGTAGAGCATGCAAATGGAACTACATGATTCAAAACATCATCATAATTGGGTAATAATGACAGTTCTGAGCACATACCTTGTTGTTGTTGTTGTTATGTGCCGTCGAGTCAGCCCCGACTCATAGCGACCCCTCCTTGGGTTTCCGAGGCAGTATCACTACGGAAGTAGGATTGCCCAACCTTCCTTCCGAGGAGTGGCTGGTGGGTTTGAACCGCCAGCCTTCTGGTTAGCAGTCAAGTGCTTTAGCCACTATGCTACCAGAGCTCCCTGAGCACATACCTTAGAAGGTTCAAAAAGTAACATTGCACAGAGTTTTAGCCTTGCAAATATGTTAATACATGTAAACTGAGCTTACAACTAACTACAGGATTATTTTTATTAAATAATAATAATAATAAATTTCTGCTGATACATTGCACAAAAATTTTATAGACAGTCCTTTTGGTGTCACCCCCCCCCCCACCGACAGTGTCACCCGGTGCAGTCCAAACTTCCAACACCCCCTAGAGACATCACTGCCCTCCCTTTCCCAGTCTCCCCTGCAGCATTTCCTCTCAGCTCTGTTCCCATCTACTAGTCCCTCACTTTCCCAGCCTCTTTTGCAGCTTTGCCTCTCAGTTCTAGCAAATGAGTCATACAGAGCAGTTTTCTAGAGATGCTTCTGAGAAACACTTTGTTTTTCCTCTGATGAAAATACAGCCTCATTTTTTCCCTAGCCTTTTTTCTTTTATTCCTTGAATATAATTGTAGGTGGATGCAATGTTGGGCACCATAGCAGCCATCCTATGGCCATGAGACAAAAAGTAATGCAGACAAAAAAGTTAACATGTTGAGGAGGGCAGAATGGAGAGGTTAAAAAAAAAAAAAAAAAAGCCTGAGTCTTGGATAACATTGTTATCAAAGCCCTTTCACCAAACCTGGAGCCACCTGCCTCCAGACTTCCCATTGTGCAGGGTTGACAGGTGTCTTTATTGCTAAAGCCACTGTCAGTGGGTATTCTGTTACTTGAGACCAAAAGCATGCCAAACTGATATACTATGTTATATGAAAATTATTTCTTTGGAGTCGACCCCCCATGATTAGACTATATACTCCTGAGGGTAGAAATGGTGTCTTATTTCTCTTGGTATTCCCGGAGAATAGCACAATGACTCAACTGAACTACATCATAACTTCCTTTCCTAGCCATTATGAATAAGGGGACAGATTTGCTTTTATCTCAGTTTACCCTATCACTGCCACCCTGCCAATCAATTCCTCCTTTCTCCACTCAAGCCTTCCTAACTTTCTTAAGCCTCCTCCCAACTCTCTGAGAGATAAAATGGTCCCCAAAGCCAGTAGAGAACTAGACAGATACTTCGTTTTTAGACCCAGCATGTTCTCGCAGATGAGTCCTTCTCCAACTGCTATGGGCACACCTTCCCTGGGCCAGGTGGGCAGGCATTAAGAAAACATCATCCAACCTGCCCCACTCCTCCTCAGCCAGATAAAGACACCAAGGGGTCCAGGATCTCCCACCCTGCCATCTTACATCAGATCCAGAGTGCCCTCCTGCTGTGCCATAAGGTTCCTCCTGCCACTTCCAGTCCTGGTGGTGGTTCTGTCAATGGTTTTGGAAGGCCCAGCTCTAGCCCAGGCTGTCTGCAGAATCTCCAGCAGTGACATCACTAGTACTACAGAGCAGAAGCACATCCCAGACAAGCTAAAGGAGTTTACAAAGGCCATGGAAGGCAAAGCCAAGGCAGCTGTTGACAGAATCAAAAAGAGTGACATTCCTGCCAAGAGCTGGAATTGGTTCTCAGAGGCATTCAAAAAAATGAAGAACCAAACTCAAAACTGCCTTCTTCTGAACACCGGAAAGGCTATCTGCTCTCTTCTACGGCCTAGTCCCTGCTCCACAGCCCTGGGAGAGCTTCTGGGCTGAAGACTCCTGCCATGATGCTTCTGATTCCCCTACACCAATAAAAGTCCCATAGAGAATAAAAAGGAGGAGGAGGAGGAGAGGAAGAAAGCATTATCCATGTCCTCCTGCTGCCCTGGTAGCCAGAGCGAAGGGCAGACCCATGAGGTCCTCTCACCTATTAGCCTCATCTAGTAGATCATTCTTAGTCAGGGCTTGGTTCCAAAGTCCTATTGCCTTGGGGAATCTCACCTTCACTCTCTTTTGAATAGATGTTCCTCAAAGGTAGAAACTTGGCCCATAGGATGGATCCCAGTCCTAACCAAATGTAAGTACCTACTTAACAAAGAGGTTATCTGGGTCAGCCACTCCCATATTCCCTGCCTATTGCCTTTCCCTAAGGAGCTCTGATACCATAGTGCCTAAGGCATTTGACTGCTAACCAGAAGGTTGGTGGTTCAAACCCACCAGTCCTCAGAAGGAAGGTTGGGCAATCTACTTCCATAGTGATACAACCTCAGAAACCCAAGGAGGGGTTGCTATGAGTTGGATCCAACTCAACAGCAGTGAGTTCCATACTGTAATATAGTCAGAAGGGACCATTCCCTGAGAAGGACATCATGCTTGGTAAGGTGGAAGGTCAGCAAAAAAGGGGAAGGCCCTCAACGAGATGGATTGACACAGTAGTTGCAATGACAGGCTAAGGTATAGCAAGGATTTTGAGGCTGGCATAGGATTGGGCAGTATTTCATTCTGTTGTACACAGGGTCACTATGAGTCAGAGCCAACTCAACGGCACCTAACAACACCAAGTGTGCCTTAAACCAGTTGCCATCAAGTTGGCTCATGGTGACCCCATGGTGTCAGAGTGGAACTGTGCTCCATAGGGTTTTCAATGACTGATTTTTCAAAAGCAAGTCACCAGGTCTTTCTTACAACAAGCCTCTGGGTCAATTCAATGCTCCAATATTTCAATTAGCAGCTGAGCAGGTCAACTACTTTTGCCACCCAGGGAGCCCTGTTTATTAATAACAGACTAATTATTTAAGGTAAAAAGATGTTCTTTTTCAAACCTAACTCATGCTGAGCACTTACCACTGATAGGATTTCATATTGATTTCTGAAGACTTCAAATATATGCACAACTACTAGACACAAAGGAGCCCTGGTAGCATAGTGGCTAAGGCACTTGACTGCTAACCAGAAGGCTGGCAGTTCAAACCACCAGCCACTCCTCGGAAGGAAGATGAGGCAATCTACTTCCGTAGTGATACTGCCTCGGAAACCCAAGGAGGGGTCGCTATGAGTCGGGTCCGACTCAACGGCATACAACAACAACTAGATACAAAACTCATCTTCTCTTAAAATTTCACAGAAGGTATCACCCAGGTCAACTCTATACCTTGTCCACATTCTCATCTGGGAACTGACCTCATATTAGCCCCACTCAATAAGCCTTCAATCCCTCCATAAAACATGCAGACCAACATGGCCTGGGAGCTTCCGAACCCATCAGTCCCTTTCTCTTTCCACCAATATAACCAAGTATGTCCCAAGAGGCCATTATGTTTGTTCCCAAACCTGTTTGCCAGTTGCATGTTATGGTAATTACATAATTTAATTAAATATGACAAAAACCAGTGAGATATGACCGTGAAAGCAAGGTCTTAAAAAAATAAATAAATAAACGGCTGCTTTAGAAGAGTGTGGTGATGGCAAACTGCTAAAAACAACAACAACAACTGGTGTCTAAAAATCTGGAAGGACTATAACTTTGATTAATTCTAAGAATTATGAAGTTCTCGCTCGTCTTTAAACAAACCACAACCGGGCCCTAAAGAAGACAGAGCATCATGGAGTGGTTTATGCAAGAAACACCATTGAGGGCTTGGGAGAGCCTGCATCCAGGTGGAGGCCTTGGCCACACATCCAAAGGCTGGCAAATGCTAGCACATCCATAGGTCTCCAATTAAAATGAAATATTTTTATTGTGTAGGAATCATTGTTTTATGCTCCTGTTCTAACTAACCAACTATAAGCACTAATGGTATTGCATAGGAGGGCTTCACTGCACCAACTGCAAGCCCTAAAGTGAACATCTTATCACTCTGAGCTTCCATTTCATTGTGGATTATCATGGGACCTACTTCAGAGGGCTGTGAGCATTAGTTGGGAGAGTGAAGTGGTTAGCAGAGTGCCTAGCACACTGTAAGTACTCAGTTCTCCTCTTCCACAAATGGCACACCCATTCAACCAATTAAACAAGTCAGAAATCCCAGAACCATCCTAGCACCTCCCACTCCCTCACCTCCCAGCTCCTTCTCCTCAGCCTATCACTGAATTCCTGCCCAGTCTACTATCACTGGAAAATCTCTTGACTCTGTCTTCGGAACTCTATCCCAATGACAACTGCCCCGGACCAAGCCACCACTGTCTTTCTCCTGGACAACTGCACCAATCCCTGACTTGGTCCTGCTGCTTCCATTTTCACTGCCACTCCAGACCCCAGCCTCCACACAATAGCCAGAGGGATGTTTTAAAAATATGAATCTGATCATGTCACTCCTCTACTTAAAAAAAAAACTCTTCCAAAACTTTCCAAACTCTTTCAAAAGGCCAGCAATGCCCTACACACACCACACATGTACCACACACACACAGAGAGCACTCCAGCTACACCAGTCACCTAATGATTCCTCAGATACATCCTGCACCTTCCTGCCTTAAGACCTTTGTACATAGTGTGCCTACTGCCTGGAACAGTCCTGACTCCCTTTTGACCTGGTTAAAGCCTACTCATCCTTCAGGCTTCTGCTTAAATGCCATTTCCTCAGGAATGCTTTCCCTTTCACTTACACAAAAAAAAAAATTATTCAGCACCTTCTACAGGCCAGGCACTGTTCGAGACACTGGAAATACAACAATGAACAAGACAGACATATACCCTCATAAAGGTCACATTCTAGTGGGGAAGAAAGATAACAAACAGTTAAATATGCAAGATTTTCAGATGGTGGTTATAAAAGTATCTGAACAAAATAGAATTCATTTCCTTATTAGGAGAAATTCATGAATAGTATGTTTCAGAAAATTAAATTTCAATCACATATCAAAGTCACTTATTTATACCATTGACTGTTAAAGTTTAGTGCTACGATGTTTTTCCTGTTTGTGTAATTTTGAAGATATGGCTCTGGTATGTTGCGCCAATCAAAAATTAAAATAAAATAGAAGAAGAATTAGAAAACCCCAAAAAAAAAATAAAATAGGCTGGCACTGCTCATGTCTATACACACACGAACATACTTACGTCAAAGGTGACACATGTATGTACACAAAGTTACATCAGATTTGCAACATCTCACACACACACACTCAGACAGGCATAAACACACAGAGAAAACAAGAGGCCAGAGTGAGAGACACCACTACCACCATCACCAGTTACCTCCACCAAAACCTGCCTGCCTGCTGGAGCCATTGTTCTCAATGTGACAAGTCTCCCTCCTTCTAAGACATCATCATTCAAATGATAATCCCACTCTAGTAGCTGGAGTGGCAAAAAGAAGTCCAAAATTCTCCCCCTACTCCCAACAGTTACCCAGTAACCCAACCCATGATAGAAGATGGAGGTTAAATTAAATAGAGATCAAGGTGCACTGAAATTTTGTGGCCCTTCTCTACACTGACTCATACTCACCCCCACGCCCCAAGCCCAGTATCACACTCAGTGTCCACTCCATCACCAACCCAGACCAACTCAGGTCCCAAACCACTCATACACACACACACAAGTGCACATACCCCATGGCTTCTGTCCAGAACCTCACCACCTCTCCACACACACACCCACAAGCACCCTTAGACCTAATGTGTAGATACTCACTGGAAATACATACACACTACCTACATCACACATGAACCCCATCCGCACACCCTTACACTCACACCTCAGACCACACATGCCTATGCAAGCCTGTCCCCACATGTATGCATCTGCAGGTCAGTCACCAGTCCTCTAGGAAGATGGAAACATCTAGGGTGTGAGCTCTGGTCCCCACCCCTTCCACACCCACATACCCAGTGTCCATGCCCTGCCCTCTCTTCCCACAACCACCTGAAAGGTGTGACTCACTGCACTTACACCCAGAGCCAGCCATACAAGGCAAAGTGGTGTCCCCCACCCTGCTGTCCCTAGCCAGCCTCCAAGCCTCTCCCCCCTATCCCCTGCCACCTGATGCCATCTGCCACACTGCCTGAGAGTATTCAAGGAAGGTCCAAAGTCTTCAGGGTCAAGGTCCCTCCTGAGTGAGGTGGGGCAGGTCACAGGATCTGAGGTGATGTCAGGCACTCAGGACATCAGGAACCCAGGGAGGGCTGGCCCCTGGGCAGAGGGCAGAGCTGACTGCCCAGATCTGTGCAGGCCTGGCACCCCATGACACAGCTGGCCATGGCAGCAGTGAGCAGTGAATGGAGGGCAGTGGAGCATCCTGGAGAGAAGTCTGTCCATTGACACTGGACATGGGAAAGAAACAGTGATGTCCCTCCATCCTCGTTCCAGGCCTTGGCTCCTGGGGACCTCTGGAAGTAACAATAATGCCAAAGAGTGGGTCACAAAAGCCATAGCAGAGAGTCTCTGAGAGAAGTCAAAGCCAGCTCCCTCTCAGAATGCCTGAGGAGCTTCTCCTCTCTGATTCTTGGGTACTATGGAGGAACCAGGCAGCCAGCCAGCTGTAAGGAGAATAGACACAGAATGATCCGGGGCCCCTCAGTGTGAGAAGAGTGGCCAGAGAGCCCATGATTCCATACAGAGGAGAAAGGAAGAGGAGAGTGCTAACCCTCCTTCAACCCCCAGTGCTACCATGCCACCTACACTGAGTCCATACCTGGAGAAGTGACCATTCACATGGACAAAGTATGGCCAGATTTGAAGTTACAAGCCCACAACCATAGCCAGCCCATACCCTATCCCAGCCCAGCTCCAGGATCCACTTACAAAGAGCTGGAAACTAGCAGGTTGCCTTCCTGGAGGCAAGTATGCAGCAAGAAGCTAGAGAAGAGGACTCCCAGGGCTGCAGCAAGAGACACTCAGGGCAGAGGAGGGAAAGACTGCTTGGTGGACAAACTCAACTAACAAATGCCAACTGAATGCCAGCTCTGCATCAAGCACTGTGCTAAGTGCTGGCCCCCAAAAATGTGTGAAAAGTGTTCTCTGCCCTCCAAGAGCTCAAACTTCAATGAAATAATAATAACAGCCAGCACCAGTGGCGTGTTTATGATGTGCTAAGCTCTGTTCTCAGTGTTTTACAGGTCTGGCCCTCATGACCAACCTTCTAAACTAAATATTATTATTATTATTATTACTACTACTATATCCATTATTATTATTGTCTATATCCATTTCATAGATAGCAAAGAAACTGAGGCATAGTGAGGTTAACGAGGCTGAAAAAGCTAGTAAAGAGGGATTCAAACCTGGCACTTTGGCTCCAGTCCACACTCCTGCCACCTTGCTCTCTCGTTCCCTTGCCCCACAGTGCTGGGAGCCCCACCTCCTCCTGCCCACCTTCTCCAGCCCAAACCATCTATCATCACACCCAGGCATTTCCCATTTGCCAAACACATACCAGTGCCAGTTGCTGTGGAATCAGCTGTGACTTATGGTGACCCCATGTATGTCAGAGTAGAACTGTGCTCCATGGGGTTTTTAATGGCTGATTTTTCAGAAGTAGTTCACCAGGTCTTTCTTCCAAGGCATCTCTGGATGGATGTGAACTTCCAACCTTTCTGTTAGCAGACAAGCCTGTTAATTATTTGCACCTACTCCATGCCAGGCCCTGTGCTAGTGCTGGCAATACAGACAGCAACAAAGCCCTTACAGAGCTCTCAGCCTAGTGGATGAGACCAGCCTGGTAAACAAGCTGTCGCAACACAGGAAAGAGGCCTAGAGATAGGCTGGGTACCAGCCACTCTGAAACCAGATGGAGGGGCCACACTTACAGCATCAAGAACTGGGAGCAAAGTGTCACTCCAAAGCCAGCTATTCACAGATGACAAAGTCCCTCTGGGGCAGGGGACAAAACAGGTAATAGAGAAAGCAGGACCAGGGAAATCAGGCATGTGGGCCAAGGAAAGACCTGCCATCAAGGCCTTGCTATGCACTGGATGTGCCACTTCTCTGCTTGAGGCCTGTTTCCACATCTGTCTAATGAGATTAATAAAACCTGCTGTGCCAAACTCGTAGGAAATTACATAGGCAGGAAGGCTAGGAAAAGGATAAATTGTGATATTAGGAGACATAACTTCGTGTGGTATTATGAGACTAAATGATAATGATTAAAAAGCTACAGTCAGGAATCTGATGGAAGTTGTTAGAATATAGTGAAAATAACAGATGAAAAGTTTTAAGCATAAGTAAGTAGGAAAAGAGAGCTAATTGGGAGCTAGGCCTTCCAAAGATCAGAGAACTCCAACTCACGGTGACACTATGCGTTACAGAACAGAACTACCCCACAGGGTGTCTTGGCTGTAGCCTTTATAGAAGAGTGCCAGGCCTTTCTTCCATTGTACTGTTGGGTGGGTTCGAACTGCCAACCTTCAGGTTAATTGTCAAGTGCAAATCATTTGTACCACCCAGGGACCTTCCAAGGAGTAGGGATGGCCCTTTTCATAGCAGGCTCCCCCGTGAGGTCATCTCATCTATTCCCCTACCTCCTCAATAATTAGAGAGGACCAAAGGAAGATTTTCCTACTTGACAAGCCCCTCAGAGCCAACATCACTCCACTTGCCCCCAGGGAACATTCAGACTCTAGAGGCAGTGAAAGATTCAAACTGCTGAGCTCAAGCCACTGAGATTCTCACTGCAAGGAAGAGTAGGGGCGCCTCGGACTGCCTGGGGTAAACCTCCAAAGCTTCCTCGAGGCCTGGCTAGGCCCGTCTGGCAGAAAAATTGCAGAGTCGCAGCCTAGCATGCACTGGGGCAAAAAGCACAGAGCTTTGATGCAACAACAACCAGAGGTTGAGTCTAACTCTGCCCCTTGCTCTCTGTGATCTGGGACCAGTTACATAAGCTCTCTGAGCTTCCTCTTTCCACTCTGTAAATGGGGGTGGAAAATCTGTCTTTCTCATAAGGCTGTTGGATGGATTACAAATGAATCTATAAGTGATGCCCAGGGCTTAACAAAGGGCAGCTATTGTTATCCTGATGATCATTTATTACCTAGTCTGCCCAAGGCTGGGAGATGGGGCAGAGATGGGGGAGTGGGGGTGGAAGAAGAGTTGGGGGCTGTCTCTGAGTCGGGACAGGTGAGTGACCCAGGGTGACGCTGTCCCCATTCCAGGTCTGAGTGTGTATGTGGGAAAGGAGGGGAATGAGGGGTTCCAGGGGCCTGGCCTGGCACGAACTGACTTTCTGAGGTCCCAGGACACACCCCCACCCTGTGGGAATCCTAGGCCTAACATGTTTTTCCTTTCCTGAATCACCCTCCTGTGAGAGCTAGGGGGCAGCACCCTGGACTTTACCCTCTCCTTTGGGCTCACAAGTTCCCTGAACTGTTTGCCCTTAAAGACACAGGTCCTTCCCACAGCCTGAGGTCAGCCAAGAGAACATCAGGGAGGAAGGAGGCAGCCCCTGGAAAAGGTGTTCAAAAGAAGCCACCTGCTTCATCTTCCAGGCCCTGCCCTGTCCCACCCAAGCCCACCCCTCTGTTACCACCTCCCCCCCCCCATCTACCCATCCATTCTCACACACACCACATTTGGATCTATTGGCGATCCAACAAGTAATCATTAACCCCCAGGAGGTGGTATTGGCCCTTTAAGGCTGCCCTGGGAAGAGATGACAAAATCACCCCACTGGACTTTGTACCCTGCGGTTGCCAGGGGAAAACAGGCCTGAGAGCTGTGTTCGGAAAGCCTGCCTAGGTGGGCCTGGGGCTGGGGACCCTAGCCCAGAGTGCTGCGTCTGCAGCCCCAGCAGAACCTTTCCTTTCCCTCCCATAGGCCTGCCCTGCACGGAATTATGCTAACTGCTATGCACTCAGGTCTTGGGAGAGACATTCTCTCCAATATGCATCTCTCTGCCTAGATTGTCAGGCTTTGTTCCTACCCACTTCCTTCCAACAGGTGTCTCAGTCCAGGACATCCTTTCAGAGCCCACCAGTCACTGTGCTACAGGGGACCAAGTGAGGACCAACCACTCCATGTGTGCCCAGCCTTCAGCCAGAGCCCAAGGTGCTGACTCAGCAAAGGCATGTTGTTGTTGTTGTTGTTGTTGTTGTTGTTGTTGTTGTTGTTATGTGCCGTTGAGTCGGACCCGACTCATAATGACTCCTCCTTTGGTTTCCGAGGCAGTATCACTACAGAAATAGATTGCCCCATCTTCCTTCCTTCCGAGGGAGCTCTGGTAGCATAGTGGCTAAGACACTTGCCTGCTAACCAGACGGCTGGCGGTTCAAACCCACCAGCCACTCCTCGGAAGGAAGGTTGGGCAATCCTACTTCCGTAGTGATACTGCCTTGGAAACCCAAGGAGGGGTCGCTATGAGTCGGGGCTGACTCGACGGCACATAACAACAACAACAAAACCTTCCTTCCGAGGAGTGGCTGGTGGGTTTGAACCGCCAGCCGTCTGGTTAGCAGGCAAGTGTCTTAGCCACTATGCTACCAGAGCTCCCAGCAAAGGGCATGTTGTTGTTGTGTGCCGTCGAGTCGGCCCCGACTCATAGCGACCCCTCCTTGGGTTTCCGAGGCAGTATCACTACGGAAGTAGGATTGCCCAACCTTCCTTCCGAGGAGTGGCTGGTGGGTTTGAACCGCCAGCCGTCTGGTTAGCAGGCAAGTGTCTTAGCCACTATGCTACCAGAGCTCCCAGCAAAGGCATAGACCTAGTAAATGTGGCAGAGGCAGTGAGATTTACTGGAGCGAGTACATGGGTATAGGAGTCGGACAGCTGGATTCTGGGCCAACCACTGCCCTGGGTCACTGTGTGGCTATGGATTTGTCTCTCCTTATGTCAGAGCCCAGTGAGTCTGTCTGCAGACAATGGGCTCCCGAAGTGCCAACTGGTATCTGTGGCTCCGCGTTCCTCAAGCAGGATGATGGAGCAGTGGATGCTGATGCGCGGATGGCCACCCCCTCCCTTTCTGCTGGGAACCAGCCTCAGTCTCACCCTTCAAGACTGCAGACAGGTCAGAAGCATATGTCAGGCAACCAAGATGAGCAAAAGGTCCCAGTTTAGAGCAAATGAACCATTGGAAGAAGAATCTTTCAAGAGCCTCAGCTGCCACGTCCTCTGGGAAGCCTTCTCTAACTATCCAGCCTTCTGCTGCAGTGCTGAGGAGCTGCTCTGGTAAATATTTCACTTCCAGAATGGTCCGTGATCTCCTCAAGCCCAGGAACTGTATCCCACCCGGCTCTGAGAGCCAGAATAATCACAGCATCTGGCACTGAGAAGGCACTCAGCAAATGTCTTTGAGTGAATAAATGAATGAACATCGGTGGTTTTGAAAATATCAGCATTGGACCCAGAAGGAAGACTCAGGTCTAAGTCATGATGTATAAGTTAGCCCAAAGATGAGCTCAAGATTTTTTCACAAAAAAAGCTGGGTGATCTTGAAAATGATTTGACCTCCTTGGCCCTCCTGTGGCCCAGATCCCACAGGCTAGTTAGTTGATGAGCATTGAGATTAGATGACACAGTCCCTGCCTTCCCAAAGTTCACTTGCAGTTAATGCACTCATCTGAAATTATATGAAAGCAACAGCAAGGAGAAATCAGGACAGGACAGACAGGAGAAACAAAGGTAGGAGTGGGAGGATGCAAAGAATAAACCAGTCAATTCTAACTCATGGCAACCCCCTCTAAGTCAGAGTAGAACTGTGCTCCATAGGATTTTTTTTTTTTTTTAATAACTTATCATTTTGTTGTTGTTGAGAATATACACAGCAAAACATATACCAATTCAACAGTTTCTCCATGGACAATTCAGTGACACGTTACATTCTTCAAGTTGTGCAACCACTCTCATCCTCCTTTTCTGAGTTGTTCCTCCTGCACTAACATAAACTCGCTGCCCTCTAAGGTTCCTATCTAATCTTTCAAGCTGTTGTTCTCCATTTGATCCCATATAGATAGCTCCTAAAAGAGCATAATGCTCAAGGCAGACAGTCTTTACTACTTTGTTGTTGTTGTTTGCCCACCGAGTCAGCCCCGACTAGTAGAACCCCTCCTTGGGTTTCCTAGGTGGTATCTCTACGGAAGTACATTGCCCAACCTTCCTTCCAAGGAGTGGCTAATGGGTTTGAACCGCCAGCCTTCTGGTTAGCAGTCAAATGCCTTAGGCACTATGCCACCAGAGCTCCTTTTACTAGTTTAGCTAAACTAATATTTGGTTTTAGGAGCTCTGGTAGCATAGTGCCTAAGGCACTTGACTGGTAACCAGAAGGCTGGCATTTCAAACCCACCAGCCACTCCTCAGAAGGAAAGTTGGATTGTAAACTGTGGTCAATGACATGAGACAAAGTATTATATGTGAACTGCTGTATGGAAAGTGAATTCGCTCTGTAAATCTTCACCCAAATCACAATAAATAAAATAAAATTTTAAAAAAAAAGAAGGAAAGTTGGGCAATCTACTTCCATAGTGATACCGCCTCTGAAACCCAAAAAGGGGTCGCTATGAGCCAGGGCTGACTCGAGGGCACACAACAACAACATTTGGTTTTAAGAAGACTTTAGGGGATATTTTTTGGTTTATGGTTTAAAGATTATCTCAGGTAATAATTTCAAGGATTCATCCAGCTTCCCTGAAAGTCTGAATTCCATGAGAATTTTAAATTTTGTTCTGTATTTTTTCCGCCTTTTGATCAGGACTATTCTGTAATCTTTCATCAAAGATGAAACCAGGTACCATCCAGTTCTGGCTCCTGGCAAAGGAAGCAGTTGCTCAAGGAGGCAATTAGCCTCACATTCCATTTCTTCCTCCTGTTCCTGACTCTCTTTCTTCCTCTATTGCTCCAGGTGAATAGAGACCCGTGGTTCTACCTTAGATGACTGCTTGCAAACTTTCTTGGAGACTATACAACAAACTAGGATGTAGAGCAAAAACATTCAACATGTTAATAGGCCAACTAACTGGAGTTCCATAGGGCTTTCAATGGCTGATTTTTCAGAAGTATATCACCAGATTTTTCCTCTAAGGTACCTCTGGTTGGATTTGAACCTCCAATATTTTGGTTAGCAGCTGAACCTTAACCATTTGCACCACTCAGGAACTCTATACAAAGAGTAGGGTGGAGGTAATCCCAGGAGGCTTCCTATAGAAGGGAAATTCTAAACTATAGACTCAGGGCATTTTCTCATTCATTCATTCATTCATTGACACAGACTTCATGAAAAGCTAGTCACTGAGCATACAATAGTAAATGAACACAGTCCTGACCTAAGGGATCTTACAGCCTGGTATCTAAATTCAGATGACCACACAGTCTGACATGTGAACTGGTAGACATACGGACCACATGCCAGAAACAAAAGGAGAAGGGAGTATCTCAGTGGGTCAATCTTGAAGCTGAGATTTCACTGGGAATATTGTGGTGGGGCTCCCTCAAGATTGGTGCAAGTGATAGGAGAAGGGCAGGAGGAACTTTTGTGAAGGCAGGTAGACAAGGCTAATGGGGACCTATTGTTTTGACAGGTTCTTGGTGACCTCACCTTTGACCAACAATTTCCTGGCACTAGCTCAGGCTGCCAAGGGGGGTAAGGGGGAAAGAGGAGGGCAAACAGCAGGTGAGGACAAAGGTGGCCCTAGAAGGCAAGGGGCACATTCCGAAAAGTCTCCCCAGCCTGGGGCCTACAACAGAGCCCAAAGTCCAATACTGAACCCACACCTGCATTCCAGCCATCAGAAAAGACTGTAAATACCTGAGCACCCACCAGAAAGGATGCTTGTTGCCACCTGGGATGCTTCCCTTCCCTTACTCCAGAGCCCAGCTTAGCAGCTCCCAAAGTGTCCCCTTCTCCAAGAGGCCTTCCTGGATTGGCTGGGGGAAGCCAAGGATTTCTACCTGGGAAGGACCCTTTCCTCCTCACCTTCTCCTCTCCAAATCAAGAGTATTCAGGGAAAGTCCTCCCCCTTCAATCCTCTCAGCCCAGACTGACCAATGAGAATCCTAGAGGCCTGGCTATGTCATGATCCAGTTGAGCAGTGCAGAAGGGAGTTCCAGGATTTCTCAGCCAACAGCCAGATTCCTGGCCCACTCTGCCATTCACAGGCAGTGTGATCTTGGGCAAGTCACCAAACCTCCACAAACTTCAGCATTTTATCTATAAAATGGGGGTGCTGCTGAGGTATACTTTCACAGGACTTTTGGAAAGAATAAATGAGAATGTACATAAACTAGAATTAGGTGTTATTACTCCAAACGTGGGGTGTTAGAGAGATCACCGAAACTTCTAATTTCACTGACAATGAAACTGAGAAAAGGTATATAAAATTTGGGGGTTGAGTACTCTCTCTATCCTGCTTCTCCTATTACTCATTTTCTTAGTCCAGCCTAGCCCTCTAAATATGGGTTCCTAAACCATGGAAGACAGCTATCTGGCCAATTCATTAGAACAGATCCATATTTTTGCCCATTCCAAAGAAAAGTGATCCAAATTATGCAGAAATTATTGAACAATATCATTAGTATCACATACAATTAAAATTTTGCTAAAAATAATTCAAAAACTATTGCAGCAGTACATAGACAGGAAACTGCCAGAAATTCAAGCCAGATTCAGAAGAAGATGTGGAACAAGAGATACCATTGCTGATGTCAGATGGATCTTGGCTGAAAACAAAGAATACCAGAAAGATGCTTATCTGTGTTTTATTGACTATGCAAAGGCATTCAACTGTGTGGATCGTAACAAATTATGGATAACACTGCAAAGAGTGGGAATTCCAGAATACTTAATTGTTCTCATGAGGGACCTGTACATAGACCAGAAGCAGTTATTTGAACAGAATAAGGGATACTGCATGGTTTAAAATCAGGAAGGATGTATGTCAGGGGTGTACCCTTTCACCATATTTATTCAATCTGTATGCTGAGCAAATAATCAGAGAAGCTGTACTATATGAAGAAGAATGTGGCATCAGGATTGGAGGAAGCCTCATTAACAACCTACAATATGAAGACAGCACAACCTTGCTTGTTGAAAGCGAAGAAGACTTGAAGCACTTACTAATGAAGATCAAAGACTACAGCCTTCAGTATGGATTACACCTCAACATAAAGAAAACAAAATTCCTCACAACTGGACCAGTAAGTAACATCATGATAAATAGAAAAGAGATTGAAGTTGTCAAGGATTTCACTTTATTTGGATCCACAATCAACGCCCATGGAAGCAGCAGTCAAGAAACCAATCTACATATTGCTTTGGACAAACCTGCTACAAAAAAACCTCTTTAAAGTTTAAATAGCACAGACATCACTTTGAAGACTAAGGTGCACCTGAGCCATTGTCATTTCGGTTGCCTCACATGCACGTTAAAACTGGACAGTGAATGAGGAAAACTGAAGAAGAATTGATGCATTTGAATTATGGTGTTGGCAAGGAATATTGAATATCCTATGGACTGCCAAAAGAATGAATAAATCCGTCTTGAAAGAAGTACAGCAAGAATGCTCTTTAGAAATAAGAACGGCCAGATTTCCTCTCTCAAACTTTGGTCATGTTATCAGGAGGGACCAGTCCCTGAAGAAGGATACCATGCTTGGTAAAGTGGAGGGTCAGTGAAAGAGGGGAAGACTCTCAATGAGTTGGATTGACACAGTGACTGCAACAATGGACTCAAGCAACAATTGTGAGGATTTCACTTGAGGATGATGCAGGACCAAGCAGTGTTTCATTCTGTTGTGCATAGGGCTGCCATGAATCAAAACCAACTTGTCATCCTCTAACAACAAAAACAGATTTTGAGGGGCACAGATCCCTTGCAGAATCAAAAAAAATTAAGAACCCTGTCTTCCCAAAATGCATTCATTCATGTGCCCCCAGGACCATACAGATCTCAGAGGAGCTCATGGGCCCCAGGCTGGGTGTGACAGAGCACAGAGAGCCAGTGACATTCCTCTGCCATGCTTCCCATGGTCACAGCCCCAAGGAAGCAGGAAATGACAAGGGCAAAGCTTGAACTTTGGGGAGCAAACCTCACCCAAAGGATCCCAAAAATCCTCAAGACCCTGGGAAGAAAATCCCATCTAAACTCCACTCCAAACTCCCAACCAACCTCTCCTTTACCCTGGCCTATCCTTTCTCAGATCATCTAAAACCCCCTGCCCACAGTTTGTCTCCTGAACTGGCTTATTCCATTCTGGTCTTTCAATGTTAAATGGAATTTTACAGACCATCTGTTCCAAGCCCTTTATCTTTACAAATGAGGAGCATAAACAACAAAAGGTATACTGACTTGCTTGTAGTCACCCAGAGAATCAGGACAGAAGCCAGGCTGCATTAACCACCTCAACCCCACAAGTACACACTGAGGACCCACTGTGTATCCTGTGCCCTGCTCAGAGCAGAAGAACTGCTGAAAATTGATGGGCTATAACTTAATTGGCCAAGCAAGTCTAAATCCCTTGGAATGAAAGTGCAAACAGGGTGACCAGGCTCCCAATTGTGTAAGAGAGATTGCAAAATCTGTAGAAGTTCAGCAAAGGCAAAGTCAGGCATTCATTCATCCATTCATTCATTCAACATATATTTGTTGTTGTCATTTGGTGCCATCAATTTGATTCTGACTCACAGCGACCCTATGTACAACAGAACAAAACACTGCCCTGTCCTGAACCATCCTCACAACTCTTGCTACATTTGAGCCCATCGCTACAGCCACTGTGTCAATCCATCTCATTGAGTCTTACCTTTTTCTCTGACCCTCCACTTTACCAAGTATGATATCTTTCTCCAGGGACTTGCCCTTCTGACAACATGACCAAAGTAGGTGAGACAACATCTGGCCATTCTCGCTTCTAAGGAGCATTCTGGCTGCACTTCTTTCAGGACAGATTTGTTCATTCTTCTAGGAATCCATTGTATTTTCAATATTCTTCACCAGCACCACAATTCAAAGGCATCAATTCTCCTTCAGGCTTCCTTATTCATTGTCCAGCTTTCACATACATATGAGGACATTGAAAATATCATGGTTTGCGTTAGGCACACCTTAGTCTTTGAGGTGACTCTTTGCTCTTCAACACTTTAAAGAGGTCTTTTGCAGCAGATTTGCCTAGTACAATACAACATCTGATTTCTTGACTGCTGCTCCATAGGTGTTGATTGTGGATCCAAGTAAAATTAAATCTTTGACAATTTCAATCAACAAAAATATATTGAATTCTAAGCACTAGAGAAGGAGCTCTGGTGGCATAGTGCCTAAGGCATTTGACTGTTAACCAGAAAGCTGGAGGTTCAAACCCACTAGCCGCTCCTCCGAAGGAAGATTGGGCAATCTACTTCCATAGTGATACTGCCTCAGAAACCCAAGGAGGGGTCGCTGTGAGTCAGGTCCAACTCCACAGCAGTGTGTTTGAAGCTCTAGAGATGGTGGATATGGTGGTAAATCACTCAAAGTTCCTGCTTTCCTGGAATCCGAGAGGCAGAGAAACACAGTAAATAAGTGGCCAAATAAAATAATTTTAGCTAAACAAGGGGCAAAGTTATAAAAACTTCTTAGCCACAGCCAACCCACCCTGAGGGAGTGATTATTTGGAACTGTGGGCTTGAGACCATGGTCACAGGGGACATCAAGCTCAATTGCCATAACATATTACACAAACACATTGTTCTACGCCCTACTTTGGTGAATAGCGACTGGGGTCTTAAAAGCTTGCAAGCAGCCATTTACATGCAACAATGGTCTCTCCTCATCCAGAGCAAAGAAGGATGAAGAAAGCCAAAGACACATGGAAACAGTTAGTCCAAGGAACTAGTGGACAGTGCAAACCTCAGCCTATATGACTATGAGACCAGAACAACAAGATGGTGCCCAGCTACCACTGTCAACCACTTGAAAAGGAAAAGGAATCAGTGCAGGAGATCCTGGATAGAGTGGGAGAACAATGTGGAACAAAACTCAAAATCATAAAAAAAAAGACCAGGTTTACCCGTCTGATAGAGCCTGGTGAGACCCCTGAGACTATGGCTCCTAGTTACCCTTCATGTCTGGAATTGAACTCACTCCTGTGGCTTCCAGCCAAACAATAAACAGGTATATGTTATTGTTATTGTTATGTGCCATCGAGTCGGTCCCGACTCATAACGACCCCTCCTTGAGTTTCCAAGGCAGTATCACTACGGAAGTAGGATTGCCCAACCTTCCTTCCAAGGAGTGGCTGGTGGATTTGAACTGCCAGCCTTCTGGTTAGCAGTCGAGTGCCTTCGGCACTATGCTACCAGAGCTCCCAAACAGGTATATAAGGGGTGAATATTTACATCAGGTAAATATAATCCTTAGAACGATCAATCCTGAGAGAACAGAAGGGCAGTGTTTGCACAGGGAGATAGCTCAGGGGGCAGGAATGGATAGGAAAGAAGGACACAGGGAATAGGTAACTAAGGGGAGGAAGTGGAAAGAGAGCTGTTACATTGTGAAGAATTGCAGTCAATGTCATGAAACAAAATGTGTATGAATTGCTGTATGGAAAATGAATTTGCTCTGTAAACTTCCACCCAAATCACAATAAAAATTAAAAAATAAAATCATTTTAGCTAGAGATGGATTAAAAACAAACAGTTGCTTCAAAGCAACTTCAAAATTCTGACTCATGACGACCCCATGTGTGTCAGAGTGAACTGTGCTCCATAGGGTTTTCAATGGCTGATTTTTCAGAAGTAGTTCACCAGGCCTTTCTTCTGAGGTGCCTCTGGGTGGACTCGAATCACCAACCTTTTGGTTTTAGCCAAGCATATCAACCATTTGAACCACGTGATTTGCAAGTGACTTGGTGGTATTACTTATATTGCAGAGTACAAGTGCTCAAGGAAGGCCTCTCTGAGCAGGTGACGTTTGAGTGAGTCCTGAAGGGAGACATCCATATAAAGATGAGGAGGCGGAACGTTACAGAGGGTAGAAACAGCAAGTGCAAAGTCCCTTGGGCAGATATGAAATTGATATGTTGGAAAGACAGAGACCACACTCAAGGAGGCTACAGAGGCGGGCAGGGCCTTGTAGGCAGGGGAGGAGGCAGCTTCCTGCTGAGTGCAAGGTGGGTTTGAGCAGAGAGATAACATGCTCTGATGTGTGGTGTCAAGGTCATTGCTGGCTGCTGGGAAGAGCAAAAGTTAGAATGGCCAGAGGAGAGCAAGGAAGCCAGGGAGCCCAGGTCAGATGGTGGGAAGAGGGGGAGAAGTTGATGGAAAAATTCTGGAAGTAGAACAGGCCCTGCAAATACACATGGATTTAGATGTGAGGGGTAAAGCAAACCAAAAACAAACCAACCCAGCTGCCATTGAGCCAATTCCAACTCATGGTCTCCCATGCATGTCAGAGTAGAACCATACTATACAGAGTTTTCAATGGCTATGATCTTTTAAAAGTAGATCACCAGGCCTTTTTTCTGAGGTTGAACTCCAATATCTAAACTTTTGGTTAGCAGCTGAGCACTTTAATCATTTGCAGTACCACCCACCCAGGGACACCAGATAAAGAAAAAAAAAAAAAAAACACCTTGCCCTCGAGTCACTTCCAACTCATAACAGCCCTATAGAACAGAATAGAATGGTCCATAGAGTTTCCAAGGCTGTAATCTTTACAGAAGCAGACTGCCACAAATCTTTCCCCTATGGAGCCGCTGGTGGGTTCAAACCACTGACCTTTTAGTTAGCAGCCAAGCACTTAACAGTGCACCACCAGGGCTCCCTGGACAAAACAAAAAACAAAAAAGCCAAACCCACTGCCATCGAGTCGATTCCAACTCATAGCGACCCCTATTGGGTTTCCCAGGCGGTGAAGCTTTACGGAAATAAGATTGCCCCATCTTCCTTCTGCAGAGCAGCTGATGGGTTTCAACTGTCAATCTTCTGGTTAGCAGTCAAATGCCTTAGGCACTGTGCCACCAGAGTTCCTTTGGATAAAACAAAAAGGATGATCAAACATGAATATCAGGCTTTGGGCTTGAGCTACTGCATGGATGCTGGTGCCATTTCTAGGTATAGAAAAGAAACAGGGGAAGCAAAGGGTTACAATTCAGACATCAAGAAATAAAGCTCTGTGCAAAGTTCAACAAGATAGAAAATAACAAATGCTGGTAAGGATGAGGATGCGGAGAGATTGGGACTCTCATACACTGCTGGTGGGACTGTAAAATGATAACCACGGTGGAAAGCAGTATGGCAGTTCCTTAAAAAGTTGGAATAGAAATATCATTTGATCCAGCAATTCCATTACTAGGTATATATCCTAAAGAAGTGAGAGCCAAGACACAAATAGATAAATGTACACCCATGTTCATCACAGCACTATTTTCAATAGCAAAGAGATAGAAACACCCTAAGTGCCCATCAATGGAGAGATAACCAAACTGTGGTACAGTCACACAATGCAACACTAAAGAATAATGTAGAATGTGCAAAACATCGCATAACATGGATGAACTTGGAAGATGTTGCTTTTGTTAGGTGCCATCAAGTCAAATCCGACTCATAGTGACCCTTTTTACAGCGGAACAAAACACTGCCCAGTCCTGTGCCAGATTCACGATCCCTGCTATACCTGAGCCCATCATTGCAGCCACTGTGTCAGTCCATCTTGTTGCAGGCCTTACCCTCTTGTGTTGACCTTCCACTTTACCAAACTTGATATCCTTCTCCAGGGAATGGTCTCTTCTTACAAGATGACCAAAGTAGGTGAGACGACATCTGGTCATTCTCACTTCCAAGGAACATTTCAGCTGCATTACTTCCAGGACAGATTTGTCAGTTTTTTTAGCAGTCCATGGTATTTTCAGCATTCTTCACCAGCACCAGAACTGAAAAGCATTGACTCTTCTTCAGTCTTCCTTACTCACTATCCAGCTCTCACATGCATAAGAGGTGATTGAAAATATCATGGCTTGTGTCAGGCGCACCTTAGTCCTCAAGGAGACATCTTTGCTCTTCAGCACTTCAAGAGGTCTTTTGCAGCTGATTTGCCCAGTGCTCTATGTCATTATAGGAGCTCTGGTGGCCTAGTGCCTAAAGTATTAGACTGCTAACCAGAAGGCTGGCAGTTCAAATCTACCAGCCACTCCTCAGAAGGAAGGTTAGGCAATCTACTTCCGTAGTGATACTGCCTTGGAAACCCAAGGAGGGGTTGCTATGAGTTGGATCCGACTCAACAGCAGTAAGTATATGTCATTATGATGAGTGAAATAAGTCAATCACAGAAGGACAAATATTGTATCAGTGCACTATTGTAAAAAGTCAAGGGGGTTTACACATGGAAGGGAACTTTCTTTGTTGCTGTTCTGGTTACCAAATACCACTCTGACAGGAAATATACCACAAATGGGATGTCCTTAACAAACAGGAGTTTATTCTTAAAATTTGGAGGCTTTAAGTCCAAGTTCAAAGTGCCAAGCTCTAGGGGCTGGGTGAAAGCCCTTCAGCCTCGGGCTTCAGCTCTGCCTCCAGCTCCCCGCCCACTGAAGCTAGAGGCTTTTCTTCACTCAGACAGCTGCTGGCTGCTAAGGCTGCAAAGCCCAAGGTTGACAAGTAAAAAAGGCACAGTCCCAATGTTACCAAACCACATGGCAGGCTATTAATTCAAGTCCATTGTAAGTCCCAAGGTCAGCAGAGCATGCCAGGCTGCTGAACAACAATACATGCAGAGTCCAAATGTGCCATATGCTAGAGACCATTCCCAAGGCTTCTCCTTATATACAGGAAGCAGACCACAGCACAAAGGCAGCTACTCAGCTGTTGTGGTAGATCCCACCATGGAGCTGATTCACAGTCTCATCATGGGGAATAACTACCACCAGCAGCCCAGCCATTCAACCAGGCCCAGCCAAGTTGACAAACATAACCACCACAGTTGGTTACCAGGGATGGGAGAGGAGGGGAGGGAAAAATTCCTAGATAGACTGAAAATAAACAAATATATATATATATCAAAGATTTTTAGTGATTTCCAGTGGTAGGTTGGCTGGCTGGCACTGCCGTCGAGTCAGTCCTCACTCATAGCAACCCCTCCTTGGGTTTCCGAGGTGGTATCACTACGGAAGTAGATTGCCCAACCTTCCTTCCAAGGAATGGCTGGTGGGTTTGAACTACCAGCCTTCTGGTTAGCAGTCAAGTGTCTTAGGCATTACGCCACCATAGCTCCTACCAGCAGTAGGAGGGAGGGGGAAAGAAGAAGATTTTGTTTGCGGGGCATTGAGTTTATGCTAATGGTGGTAGAATATTTTGGAAAAGGATAGCAATAATGGTGGCACAACATGAAAAATGTTATCAACATCCCTGAGCTGTAAATGTGGAGTTGTTTTGTTGGCAAATGTCTTGTGTATGTTTTCACCACAATAAAAGTTAAAAAAAAAAAAAAAAAAAAAGAGCGAGACAGAAGCTCTGTGTTCTTTGCTCACAAGACCTGTTCCATTTGAAGGTACTATAAAACAGAAAGGATGTCCATATAACAAGAAAAAATATGGCTAATTAAAAACTTTAAAGTATGGCAGGAGCAAAGGCCAGGCTCTAGAAATTGTTCAAATGGCCAGAAGTGTGTCAATCACTAATAAAATTTCAAAATTGTTTTCTATCTGGATTTTCCACACTGTGCGGCAGGCGGCCAGGCCTCTCCCTCAGGCCACAAGAAGGGGAGTGTGGCCAGCGAGAGCAGGGCTGGCAGAGACGTTGCCCTTGGGGCTTTGATCAGCCCCAGCCTCAGCCCCACTTCTGAGAAGGAACTAACCTGTCCTGCCCCTCTCCTGGAGCTCCCCAACCCCTGCCACATTCTTCCTCTCCCCACTCTAGTCTGTCTCCTTGGTCCTTCTTTTTCTGCCTGGAGATGTCTTGAATTTTTTCCTCCTGTGCTGGCCCAGTACTAGGCCACTTTCTCCAGAAAGCCCCCAGTGGTTAAGCCTGATGCCATCTTTACATCATTGACTGGTAACACAGTTTCCTGCCCCACCTCTCTGCTCTGTACACTGATTAGATGCACCGATACACTGATCCTGGATATGTGTGTGCATGTGTGTGTGTGTGCATGCATGTAACAGACACAGAGGAGCCCATCTGCTCAAAGCAGGGGATCTTAAGGGGCTGTGGAGTGGCTAGTGGATACCCTCTTGTCCTCTTCCTCAAGAGTCTGCTCTTTCTGGGCCTATTTCTGTTCACTGTCCCACTTTTCCACTCTCCCTGGTTCTGCCTCCAGTCTTGCGAGGCGTGGAACCCCCTTGCAATAAACAATCTGGCCTTTGGTTCTGGTTCCTGAGAGCTATACCACACCTGAGGCCAGGGAGTAGGGACTAACCAGACCAAGGGGGACCACCTGGGGGCCCAATGCTGACAAAGCTTCAGGAGGCATGATATAACCTATCATGGCCACAGGGTAATGCTAATAAAAGCCTCAGATGATGGAGGCTCAAGGAGCTTCCTACTTGGAGTGAACATCTGCTCCCGGGAGGAAAAACATGTCCCCTCAGGACATGAAAGCTCTGCTCTGAGACCCCTCCCAGACCTTGATCTGTGTTTATGTAACCTTTCTCCTGCTAGATTAAATATATCCCTTTACCCTAGAGTTTGTGAGTCATTCCAATGGATTGTCAAACCTAAGGAAAAAAAAGAAGGGCTCAGTACCCACTGACCTAGCCCCAGATGAATGGGGATGAGAGATAAAGGACTGTGCTGGCAGCTGGGGTCTGAACTGACTGAGGAAGGGAAGGTAAAATTTCTACAGGACACAGTGGTATGGAGAGTGGAATTTATTACGCACCACACATTTGGCATCAAAGGTGGATGATCTCAACCTCCCTGGACTGGTTGGATACAGCTGATAATGAGGATAGGATCTTTTTGAGTGATCCTAACACCTACCCAGCAAATATTTACTAAGTGCCTACTCTGTACCAAGCAGGTGCTGGCAGCCCAGCAGTGAGTAAAATGCAGAAGGCCCCCGCTCTCAATGTACTTTCTTTCTGGGTGGGAAGTCAAATTGTAAACAGGGAGGTGGATAGATGAGTGGGGAGTAATAGGTAGTGAGAAAGAAGCAGAAAGAGAAAAGATCATTTCAAACAGGGATAGGTGCTATATCCACTCACGCAACAAATTGAGCTTCTACTATGTGCCAGGCACTGTTCCAGGGACTTAAAATATGTCAGTAAACAAGAAAAGATGCTTGCCCTCGTGGAACTAAGACGCTGTGGGGGTGTAGTGGTTAAAGCACTTGGCTGCTAACCAGGTCAGAGGTTCAAACCCACCAACTATTCTGCAGGAGAAAGATGAAGCCGTCTGCTTCTGTAAAGATTTATAGCCTTGGAAACCCGATGGGATAGTTCTACTCTGTCCTAAAGGGTGACTATGAGTCGGAATGGACTAGATGGCATGGGTTTGGTTTTTTGCTTTGACATATGGGACTGAACTTCTAGTAGGAGGAGACAGACACTACACAATGCCCATAGTGATAAATACATTTTATAATGAGAAAATGTTAGAGAGTAGTAAGTGTTTAGAAAAAAGATAAGGTAGAGAAGTAGAGTAAGGGTAAAAGGGATGGGGAGTGTGGGAAGAATGTTGCCCTTTCAAACAGAATGGTCAGGGTAGTCCTCATTGAGAACACATCACTTGAGCAAAGACTTTGTAGGAGGTGAGAGAGTGAGTCCTGCAGATATCGGTAGAAAGAGCATTCCAGACACAAGGACCCTGCCCTCTGAAGGCCCTGGGGCAGGAACTTGCCTGATGGAGTTGAGGGAATAGCAAGGAGACCCAGGGAGCAGCCAGTGAAAAGGAAAGGAGATAAAGATGAACTCAGAGAAGCAGCAGGGGTTGATGGGGGTCACACAGGACCTCAAAGGCCATTGGAAGAACGTTGGCTTTTACTGTAAGGAAAACAAGGAGCCATTGCAAGTATTTGAGCAGACAAGAGGCATGATCTAACCCAGCCCTTCTTCATTAAATGGAGTGATTGATAGAAAGTGACTGGGGGTGAGGTGGGGTGCTGCTTTAGGTAGAGGTCAGAGAAGACTCTGCTAGGAGACACATCTGAGCTGAGAGCTGAGGGGCAGAGGATGGACACATCCCTTCCCTCGCCTCCTCTGCTTAGTCTGTCAGCCAAGGAAAGCCCTCTGGATTCTAACCACACACACCCCAACCCTTCTCTGTCCCTCCCCTCTTCTCCCACCCTTTCCTGCTTCTCACTCTCTCACATCTCCCTCCCTTCTCCCTCACCTCTCCTTTTGCCTTCAGCCTCACCCCACAGAGGTGAGGGCCTCTCCCTTCCTGGGGTTCTTAGAAAACAGTTGTAAAAAGCAGAAGGAAACACTGCAGCGGGTCCTTGGCAGGCAGGAGGGTGGCAGATGACAGTGTCTGGTCTTGGCTGCTCACCCTGTAATGATCACATACTTCAGGTGGACAGGACCCTGGTGCACACCAGCTAGGCCAGATCTTCTTATTTTTAGTCAGTCCCTCCCCAGCCCTTCCCTACACATAAGATGGAGAGAAGGCATCTTCAAGGCCTTTGCTCAGCCCAACTCTCAGGCCTTGGTAGAGTGAGCAAGGGGGGAATGGGGCTGGAGGGGACCCTGGAGCCTTCAAATATAATCATATGGTACAGAGGATGGGACTGAGGTCCCGAGAGGAAATGATATAGCTCCAAGTCACACAGTAAGTCTTGAGCCCTATCCAAACCTCAAACTGCTCACCGCTGGACCAGGCACGTAAGGGTTTGCTTCAGGCAAGTTGGAGGTTCAAATTCACCCAAAGTGCCTCAGAAGAAAGGCCTGGCAATCTACTTCCAAAAAAATTGACCATTGAAAACTCTAAGAAGCACAACTCTGCTGTGATGCATATGGAGTCACCATGAGTTGAAATAGACTCAATGGCAAAAGGTTGGCCTCAGACAAAGAAGAGAGGGCTGTCCACGATCAGACACTGTTATAAGGACAGGTGGTAGAGTGGTTGGTTGCTGGCCGTTAGCTTCCAAAGGGCCAGGGAGAATTCTTTCCCAGTTGAGAGTGACTCTAACCCTATACCTCTTACAGAATAGGTATGGCTCAGGACAGCTCTGCCCTCTACCCCACCAGAGGAACAGCTCAACCAGCCAACAGGTCAAATGCTCAGGAGAAGCAGAAGGGCCATCTTCTCAGCACACCTGGCAAGATGCAGAGGGAATGCCCAGGTGCCAAGACTGCCAGGGGGATACCTCTTGTCCTCTAGGAAAGGTGACTCACATTGTCAGCCTCCTGGGTCACCTGTCTGTCCAGGAACAGGCTCTCTCCATGGCTGTCACATGCCACATGTGGCTGTGGCCTACATGACCTGAGTCATCTGTGACTCACTGCCCTCTGCCCTTGGTCTCAAGAGGGTTAGGCCAGGCAGACTCAGCCCTGAGCTTGAGATCAGGCCTGTCTGATGTCTCTGGTACAGGCCTGTCCCTCTCCTTCTGCCCTGCACTAGGGCAAGGAATACACAGACCCTTTGCAGAGCACACACCTGCTCACAGAAGGCCCAGAGCAACTTCCACTAGTTCCACCACATGCTCACACACACACACACACACACACACTCATGTGCTGGGTGGTCTTCTACCCACCCACCTACCCAGAGTCTCTGTCTCCATCTAGCCCAGAGTACTGGGTTGGGAGTTGAGCTCTGCTGATTTACTGTGTGACCTCAAGCAAGATCCCCCCCTTCTCTTGGCCTCAGTTTGCTTCTCTAATCTGGGACTCAGAATTCTCTAAATCCCAGAACCTGGAATTATCTGAATTTCTTCCTTGTTAGTGTGTGCATTTGAACAAGTCTTCTAAACACACTAACTTAATCTAAGGAGAGGCTCTCATGAGGTGATTTCAGCCCTGTGGTCAGCCAGTGAAGGGAGAGCCAAGAGATTGATAATGTGCATAGCTGAGAGGAAGACACCTTCCTAGTACCCTCCATATCACACCACACACTTCGCAGTAAGTGCAAAGAAAGGAATAGTAATGTTCCCAGACTTTTCCCAAAACCAGCCAGCTCTGGGCATCCAGGGCCCCATTGCAGCCTCCACCTCTAGGATCAAGGAGATGAACTTCCATAAGGCTCTGCCTCAGACTAGGGCTCCCTGAGGGCAGGGCCATCTGTCTTCCTGAGACTCAGAATACCACAGATGAAGAGCTTTGATTCCTTTTTCCTTTTTCCAAACTAAATCTTTCCCTCTCACAAGTGAGCCTGACCTAACTCCAGGCCCAGTTCCCCTCTCAGCCTGTTTCACCATGTGTAAATTAGACCCCCAGCATGACAACATCCACAGAGAGAGAGAGAGAGAGAGAGAGAGAGAGACAAAGGCAATTATTGATGAGACAATCTCCCAGTCACTACCAGATCTTTCCTACCTTCCTCATTTTACCCTCAAATCCTCACAGGGAATTTGTGTCATATCTGGATCTTATTTCCCAGAGAAAGGACAGGACAGAGAGGTCCAGAAAATCAGAGATTTGGCAGTGGTCACACAATTGAAGGTCATCAGCCCCTCTCCCTCTATCCTACCTTAGCTAACCACCCAAACCACAAGACCCCTGATGAGGGCTGTCTGTCTCCCAGGAAGGGGTTAACAGGCATCAGCCTTTCCAGGGTGGAGGTTGGTTGGGAAAGCTAGGGAGGGAGCCATGTTTCTCTACTTGGCTTGAACTTCGGTTTCCCAATGCCATGTTACTGTGGGGCAGAGCCAGGCTGAAGGGAGCCAGACCAACTGGACACCATCAAGCTGAAGGGCCCAGAAATTTCTTCTCCTAACAGTGTGGCCCAAGGGGAAGCCAAACTAGCCCCTGAGGGCTCTTGACTGGGAGGGGCCTGACTCTGGGGAGATGGGGCCTAGGCCCAGCAGAGTCAGGGCAAGAAGACAAGGCTGCTGCTTGCCAGAGCAAAGAGGAGCTCCAGAGAGGAAGCTGTAAGCAGACCTGTTCTCTGTGACACTGAAAAGGACAGAGACCCACTTTGGTCTCCAGTTGCCCCTATTGCCCTGCTATTATAGCTCCCAAAATATTATCCTCCAGACTTTTTATTTTATCGTCTCATATGAAAACACACCCTACACTGTGACCCAGAACACACAGGCACACAAACACACACACACACACACACACCCTCACAAGAGTTTCAAGAAACAATACTTATCCTTTCCTCATGCAAAATTCTTAATTTTCTACTCTCTTATCTTTCGTATTTAGGGGAAAAAAATTACATGGTGGCAACCCATTAAATGGACTTCACAACTCACTGAAAGATAACAACTTGCACTTGGAAAAACATTGCTCTAAGATCAGCCAGCTAGATACATTGCCACTGTACAGATGGGGACACTGAGGCAAGCACTTCCCCAAGGTCACAGGGCTGGTCAGTGACAGGGCCACAACCAGAGTTCAGGTGTCCTGGAGCCCAGGGAAGTATTTCCACTGTAAGTTTCTAAAGTTGGGAGACCTCTTGAGGTATTTGCCTACAAAAAGAAGGCTGCGGAGGAAAATGGTTAACCCGAAGAAGAGAACAGCCATTGGTGGACCATAAAATGATGAGCGGCTCTATTTGCCTAGAACAGAAGAAGAAGGAGGCCAAGAATAGAAGGAGGATATGGAATGTGTGGCTAATTACCCCCATTCACAGCTGCCTCCTTTGCCAAGAGACCAGAAGAAGGATGGTGCCCAGCTACCCTCATTGGACATTTTGATCTAAGATTCTATAGAAGAGTTCCAATCAAAAGGGGGAAAATGCAGAGCAGAATTTCAAATTCTCATAGACTCCAAACTTTCTGGAGCCACAGAGGCTGGATGAACTCCTGAAACTATTGCCCTGAGATAATCTTTAAATTAGAAATCAAAAATATCCCCTGAAGTCTTCTTAAAACCAAATAATATTATTTATGCTGTGAGCACAAAACACTTTTAAGATCTATCTATATGGGGTCATATGGATAACAATAACTCATAGAAATTTTAGGTGGTAGTGAGTTTATGTTAATGGAGAAGGAACAATTTAGAAAAGGAGGGTGAGAATGGCTGTACAACTCAAACAATGTAATCAGTGTCACTGAATTGTACATGTAGAAACTATTGAATTGGTGTATGTTTTGCTGTGTATTTTTGTGGTGGTTATGTTTGTGTGTCAACTTAGTTAGGCCTGGTTGAGTGGCTGGGCAGCTGGTGGTAGTTATTCCCCATGATGAGAGTGGCAATCAACTCCATGGTGGGATCTACCACAAGCAGCTGAATAGCTGCTTTGGGTATGTGGTCTGCTTCCTGTATATAAGGAGAAACCTTGCAAATGGTCTCTAGCTTATGGCATGCTTGGACCTTGCATGTAGCTGTGTTGTTGTTCAGCAGCCTGCCATGCTTTGCCGACCTTGGGACTTACAATAGACTTGAATTAATGACCTGCCGTATGGTTCGGTAACATCGGGACTGTGCCATTTTATTTGTCGACCTTGGACTTGTTAACCTCAGCAGCCAGTAGCTGCCTGAGTGAAGAAAAGCTTCTAGCTTCAGTGGCCCTGGAGCAAGAGGCAGAGCTGAAACCTGAGGTCGAGGGGCTTTCACATAGCGCCCAGAACCTGGCACTTTGAACTCGGACTTCTAGCCTCAAAACTGTAAGAAAATGAACTCCTGTTTGTTAAGGCCATCCCATTTGTGGTATATTCTTGTCAGAGCAGCACTAGGTAACCAGAACAATATTCTAAACAACAACAAAATCAATACAATTTTTAAAAAAGAAAAAGAGTGGATGTTTACTGAGCAGAAAATTTTCTTATGGCCTTCCCCAGGTTATACCACTAAAGGCCCTATTGAGCTTATGAAGAACATCAGTCTTGGGGGTCAGAATTCATTTCCACCTACATATGACCCCAAGTGATAAGGAAGAGCACAAAGGGAAGATACTAGTCTTAGGTAGGGGGAGGGTAACACAGTCCTGCCCTCAGGGAGCCCCAGTCTGAGGAGGAAATATAGCCTTGCCCTCAGGGAGCCCCAGTCTGAGGGGAAGACAGCCCTACCCTCAGGGAGCCCCAGTCTAAGGGGGAGATATGACCCTGCTCTCAGAGAACTCCTAATTTGTTTCTGATCTATGCTGCAGGCAGAAATTAAAGATATATTGAGAACAGGGGCTGCATGCAATGTCTACCCTTAGGACGTCACCCCAAAAGCAGTGAGTAGGGTGAGGAGGAAGAAGGGGACCACAAGGCACTTGGAGGATCCACCTGAAGGGAAGGTCCAGTCACTCCCTCTAGGTCGGCTTGCCAGATAAAGCACGGGACACCCAGTTAAATTTGAATTTCACATAAACAATGAAAGTTTAACTGGGCACCCTGAATTTTGTTTGCTATATCTGGCAACCTTACCTCCAAGGTCTTCCCTCCTCAGACCCAGAGGGCTTGAGGATGACCAGAGGGGGCTGAGAACTACAAAGGACTCACAGACAGCAGGAGAAACTCAGGGCAGACCTAAGGAAGAACTTCCTGTTCAGAGGTAACCTGTACTGGCCCAGGGTTTGGGTGACATAGAAAGAAGCGTCTCTGGGATGCCCTCATCTTCCAAGTGGTCATTCCTCAGACACCTCAGCTCAGACAGCTGCCTTCCCCTACTCACCCACCCACTCCCAGGAAAGTTCGATATGTGGTGTGACCTTCAGAGAGGGAGGAGGGGAAACATGGGATGGAGAAGGCAGAGGCAGCCTTTGCAGTGGGTATGTGATGGTGAGCAAAGAAGTAAATGATTTCTTTGTCCCTTCCCTGCAGTCACACCAGGCCATTTGCGATAAGCCAGTCTTCTGGGAAACTTCCTGTTAGGCAAAAACCAACGGTTGGGCCTGGCACGCCACCGGCATCTGGGGGCCAGAGCTAGGAGGGGACAATTTCCCTGAAATCATGTGGCCTGGGGGAGGGTTTTACCATCATGGAGCTGAGCTCCCCCTACCACGTCCCTTCTGCCCCCCTTCCTCCAACACACTTCTCCAGGATCTTGACTTTTAACGTGGTCTCTGGAATCAGACGGTGCCAAAGGTGTAGCCAGAGTGGCTATAACAGTACCAGTTGCCATGGAAACTATTCTGACTCATGGCAACCCCATGTGTGTCAGAGTAGAACTGTGCTCCATAGGGTTTTCAATGGTTAGTTTTTCAAAAGCAGAACACCATGCCTTTCTTCTGAGATGCCTCTGGGTGGACTTGAACCTTCAACCTTTCAGTTAGCAGCCAAGCACATTAACTGTTTGCACTGCTCAGGAACTCCAGGGTGGCCATAGCCTCTGGCCTCACCACAAAGGCTTTCTCTGAGCTCTCCTAGCCTCTGTGGGCAAAATTGCTCTCCTTCCCTGGTACCAGGAAGAGAGTTAAGATCTGGGGCTGGAGTGAGTTAGGAGGCAATGCTGGGGACTCAGCCAGGGCTCGAGCAGTGGCCACATCCTGGGAGGAGGCTAAGTGCAGGCCTGGGGCTCTGTGCCCAGGGGCTCAGGACCACAGGCCCTGCCTGCACCCCATTACTAAGAGGAAAGGAAAAGCTGTTTCCACTTCCCTTTGTGAGTTTCTACACTGGCTGTTTCCACATGAGCCAAGGGAAATAAAGAGCTCTGACGGCGCAGTGGTTAAAGCATTGGGCTGCTAACCAAAAAGTCAGTAGTTAAAACCCACTCCTTGGAAGAAATATGAGGCAATCTGCTTCTGTAAAGATTTACAGCCTTGGAAACTCTATGGAGCAGTTCTACTCTGTCCTATAGGGTCGCTATGAGTCCGAACTGACTCGATGGCAGTGGGTTTAAAGTACTGAGCCTCTTTGGTTCTATATCTCAGCCCCAAGTGAGCAAAGCCCAGAATTGCATCCTCATCTTCAGGGAGCCTTCAGGTTGATGAGATGGTTCTTGACCAATTGAAATGTCTAATGTTCAAATGTCTATTGTTCATTCATTCAACAAGTACAATGTTTAGTAAACCCCTCTTAAGTGTCAATTACTTTATATACATTAGCTAGTTTAATCCACAACAACACCTGAGGGGTAGATGTTATCATGCCCATATTACAGATCAAGAAAATTAGGCCTAGAAGGGTGGAACAACTTGCCCAGGATAACAGAGCCAGAAACACTAACGTCAAAAGTAGAGACCAGCTCTATCTGCTTCCAGATCCTCTCTTCCCACCACCCTGTGCCTCATCACAACGACAATGCAGGAAAGCTCTGTATTATGAATGAGTTCCATTCCTAAATCTGTCTTTAAGTCAAATTTGTACATAAGTTGGAACAGTTAGGTATGGTTCATATCTAATAATAGTTAGTCAAATGTTTGTCTTTATATATAGTGTACCTTTCCATGCATTAAGGAAAAAAAATTAAAGAAACACTAAAACATCTTTAACATAATAATAATGTTTGTTTTTGTTCTTTTTTTTACACACATCACAAATGTATGTATCTTTATGTACCTTGAATTGTTAATATAATTGCCTTTAAGGGGATTAGGAGCTCTGGTGGCATAGTGCCTAAGGCACTTGACTGCTAACCAGAAGGCTGGCATTTCAAACTCACCAGCCACTCCTTGGAAGGAAGGTTGGGCAATCTACTTCTGTAGTGATACTGCCTCAGAAACCCAAGGAGGGGTTGCTATGAGTCGTATCCAACACTACAGCAGTGAGTTTGGGTTTGGTTTTTTGGTTTAAGGCGATTGGTTGGTAACAATAGGTTGCACAGAATTTGGATAGTCATAACCCAGGGACTGTCTGTAATAGCTAACCTTTATTGGGCACTTAATATATGCCAACAATTATCCTTGGCTTTTCCACATTTCTCCAAACCTCAGCATTCTCATCTCTAAAATGGACATACTGATACCTACTTCTGGTGTTGAGCCCTAGTGACTCAGTGGTTAAAGCAGCTGGCTGCTAACCACAAGGTCAGCAGTTGGAATCAACCAGTTTTTCTGTGGAGAAAGACATAGTGGTCTGGTTCTGTAAAGATCTGCAGTCTTGAAAATCCTATGGAGTAGTCCTACTCTGTCCTGTAGGGTCACTATGAGTCAGAATCTACTCAATGACAGTGGGTTTTTTGCAGGGAGAGTAGGGAGCTCTGATAGCATAGTGCCTAAGGCACTTGACTGCTAACCAGAAGGCTAGCAGTTCAAACCCACCAGCCACTCCTCGGAAGTAACGCTGGGCAATCTACTTCCATAGTGATACTGCCTCGGAAACCCAAGGAGAGGTCACTGTGAGTTGGATCCAACTTGACGGCAGTGAGTTTGGCTTGGGCTTTTTGATTGGAAGAATGAAGTGACTTTATGTATGCAAAACACTATGAGGCAGATATCATGGTGCCTGTTTCACAGATGAGGAACGGAGCCTCAGAGGTAATTTTGCCCAATGATACAGTTTGGAAACCTGTCAGGGTTGGGGCTGGCTTTGATTTTTGGTTTAGAATCTCAGAGGGCCCAAATTAGCAGCCAGGATTTGAACTCAGGCAGTCAGGCCAGCCCATGCCAGAAGTGACCCAGTGTTATCAATTCTGTGGCTGCCAGACAGAGGGTTATTAATAACCACGAGGTGTTTATTGCTGAACAGTCAGGGCAAGGTCATGGGACAGCGGCCAGGTCAGCCCCCCACCCCCAGTCCCATGGGGGCCTGTCCTGAGATGCTGGCTCCGCGGCTCACCCCACTGCCTCTGAGAACCCTTACCCAACCAGGCGGCCACCCCGTGACTGGGATGATGACCCCTGTCACACTTGTGTGTGCAAGCCCCTGTGGATGTGCTCGTGCGGAAGAAGACTTGTGACAACGAGACATCTTGCTCAGGGCGTCTGCCAGGGGCCAGCCTTCCTCATAGTTCCTACCCTCCAGGGCCCAGCAGGCCCTAAGTCCAGGCCCAGCCATGCTCTCTCTTTCTCAAGCTGAGTCAGAGAGGAAAGAGTGGAGGGAAGTCCAAGGGAGTAAAATAAGGGAGACTGGGGGAGATGGAGGGGAATCCTTTGGAAGCCAGAAGCAAACCAGTATGCAAACACCCTCCCTGAATTTTTCTCCAGAAGACTCCCTCTTGCTGCCTCTCCCCCCAGGAGGTGGCAGCTCCCAGCTCTCAAAGTCCCAGGGAAAGCTTTCATCTCCCCACTCCTACCCCCAGTTCCAGAGGCTTCTCCCTATGCCTGAACTGTAAACTTCTTCCCCTCAAAGATCCTGGAACAACCAGGCTTCACTCTTGGTTTGCTGCTGAGGCAGATACCCCTGAGGACCTGTGCCATAAGCCCCACAAATGTAAGAAGGGAACAGTCTGAGAGCAGCTAGGCCAGAATACCCTGCCCCAAACCTCAAGCTTTTCTGTCCTGGAACTCAGCAGTGCGTGTATCGGTGGACAAAAGCATCTCCATCAGACTGGAGACTTGTGGTGTGTTTCGGGGGTAGGAAGAGAAAGTTCGCCTTGTGTTATATTCCTATTCTTTGGTTCATTAACTCCACAAGTACCCATAGAAAGCCCACCTTGTGCCCAGCCTTGGGTTCTGAACTACAGGGTGTCATCCTTGACCATGAGAGGCTCTCTCCATATCCTCCTTCCCCTTTGGTCCCATCCTTTTGCCTCATTTTGTAGCTGCAAGGCTGAACCAGGCATGGTGGTCCTCTGCCCTGGCTCACCTCAGTCCTCAGAAGGGGAGTCAGGATGTATAGTGCAAACAAACAAACAAACAAAAAATAACCAAACTTGTTGCCTTCGAGGCAATCCCGATTCATGGTGACCCTTGTGTTACAGAAGATTCCCTGGGTGGCACAAATGGTTAAGTGTTCACCTACTGCTGAAAGGTTTGGTGGTTCAAACTCGGCCAGAGGCACGTTGGAAGACAGGCCTGGCAATCTCTTTCTGAAAAGTCACAGCCTTGAAAACCCTGTAGAGCAATTCTACTCAGCACACAGGGGGGTCACCATGAGTCAGAACTCACTCCATAGCAAACAACAGTCTAAGTAGAAGCAGATCTTCCACCAAACCGTTGAATGGGTTCAAACTGCCAACCTTTAGGTTTGTAGTTAAGCTCAGTACAGACTAAAGATGGGCATAAAACCTCACCAGAGGATTTCAGTTAAACAAACAAACAAGCCAAATTGTACACAAGTGGGAGGCCAGAGAATAAAAGTTATGGACATGGGGACTAGGAACCACCTAAGTATAATGAGCACTTTTGAGTACACCTTATACAAGTGTACAAGGCACTTTCACATGACAGCATCACTTCATTCCCTCAGATTCCATAATGTAGGTAATATTATGCCCATTTCAGAGATGAGAAAATTGAGGTCTAGAAAAGTGACTTAGTCAGTGGTGAATTCAGAATTCCAACCCAGATCTCCCAGACATTGCTGGAGCTTAAGGAAACCCAATTTGAGTTCGGTGGAGGCATTAGGCAGGACATTTGAGGAGAGGATCCTACAGGCTGGGTCTCACAGGCTATCACACCACCTCCTGGGCTCCCAGTCTCAAAATGGCTGGATGGGATAAAAACAGAGTGGAGAGTACAGGCACAGTCTTCCTGCAGGGAGTCTGAGGAGGTCACAAATGGGGTGCTCAGACCTTTCCCAGAGAGAGGACAGGAGGAGCCCCAGGAAAGGGACATGTTGGCATCCATCCCACTTGGAGCCTGACTCAAGGCTGTGAGATATGTGAGGAAACATCAGAGTCCAGGCTGATGAGCCATCCAGAGCTCATGAGAAATGGAGAGAGAAATCCTGTGGAAGTTGTGAACGTGTGTTGGAGACAGAGGGAAGGATTGGGTTGGAGGCCCTCAAAGAGCTGTTCCAGCACCAACACCCTATGATTCTAAAAGTTTACAACGGCCAAATGAAGACAAGGGCGTGCCTTCCTGATTGTGGTTTCCATCTTAATAGGACAAAGAAATGTCTGATGGCGAGCGTTCAATCTCACTCTCACTCTCTCTCTCTCCACCCCACCCCCCTCTCTTACTCTCTTCAGAATAAAAATGCTATGAGGGCAAGTCTGTATTTCCCCTTCAGACTGGGGCCTCCTGAGACCAGGGCTGTATCTACCCCTCAAACTGGGGCTCCCTGAGACAGGACTATGTCTCCCCTCGGACTGCAGATTCCTGAGGACAAGGCTGAATCCCCACCCCAAACTGGGAGTCTCTGAAGACATAGCTGAGTCTTGCCCCTCAGAGTTGCACTTCCTGAGTGCAAGCACCTATACCTCCCTCACTAAAAGAGAAACTCCTCAAATGTGAATAAAAAACCAAAAAACCAAACTCACTGACATCAAGTCGATCAACTCATAGCAAGTCCTCCTTTGTTTCCAAGGCGGTATCTCTACGGAAGTAGATTGCCTAACCTTCCTTCTAAGGATTGGCTGGTAGGTTTGAACCACCAGCCTTCTGGTTAGCAGTCAAATGCCTTAGGCACTATGCCACCAAATTTCTACCAGGTCCTGACCCTCTCCCTGCTCGGGAAACCAGGTCCAGCCTTCCTCCCATAGGCACATATACCCTATGGGCCATTTTTCCTTGAATTATTGTTTCCCTCAGTTCTAGCTCTTCTCCCTTCAGAGTTAATCCTTTCATGTTCACCTCTGCAAATGCTTGTCCAGGCCGTATCTCTCCCTTGCATTTTCCCTTTCTAGGCAAATTATAAATATTTACTGATTCCCTTTCCTGCTTCCCCTGTTCCCTGTGTCCTGATGGATAATGTCTTATGGATGCAATTACTTACCTCCCTCCCAGCAATTCTGAAGCCAATCTGGTGGAGCCTTCCAAGGATCTTCTATGTTATCTCCCACCTCTAGGCTGGCATATGCTAAAGACTCCTCTAGTAAATGACAGGCCAGCCTATTTCAAGGCAGAGCACACATGGCTAATATCCAATACGTGCTGGAGGGTGGAAGCGAGAAGGGAAGGAAAAGATTCTACAGCCTTTTCCTCCAAATCCCTTGTGCTTCTCTTTCTGGCATTTCTCACCCTCTCTCCTCTCCCTGTTATGCTGTAGGTAAGGCTGACCTTCTCTTGGTGGGACTTCAATAGAATCAGGTCCCTCTTCTCACTCTAGAAATATGGACATGCTTTGTCCTGCCTGGGCCAGCCCTCACCTTGAATCTTCCCACCAGACTGCCCAACAGGGCAGATCCACGGTTTCTGATTCTTTTATAAACATGTTCTTTCTTCCATGAATACCTTCATCCACACCCACCAGACCCTCATGCATACCAGTAAAACTCTGTAGACTGGAAGGGATAAAGGTCCTAACCCCAATGAAGTGACTAGTTGGATGGTTCAGTTATTATTACTGGGCAACAAACTACCCTAAAACATAGTAGTTTAAAACAACAATAGCTCATATATTTGCTTGTAACTCTATAAATTCAGGCAGCAGATGGCTTCTCTCTCCTTTATGTGGTATTGGCTGAGTGGCTCACTGGACCTGGAGAATCCAAAATGGCTTTACATGACTGGCGCCTCATCTTGAGGTAACTGGAATAGCTAGCGGCTGGTTGACCATCTCTCTTTCTCTCTAGTAGCCTTTCTTTCCAGGGTAGTTGGCTTCCTTACGGCATGGCAGCTGTCTTCCAAGAGGGCAAAAGTGGAAGCTACAGTTTCTCTTAAGGCCTAGGCCTAGAAGTCCTAAAACATCACTTTTTCTGCACATTCTCTTGGTCAAAGCAAGCCATAAGGCAAGCACAGATTTGAAAGAAGGGAAAATAGACCGTACTTCTTAATGTAAGGGGCAGCATGAACACCCAGGGATAGAAAGAACTGTGGGCAGCCATATTTACACATAGGTCACCACAATGGTTCCACATGAAACTGATCCATGATCACCACGTTCTGCGTGGATACACCCTCCTTGCAGGAGGGTAGTTATGGGAGGGAGACATGTAGGTCAGCAGGTTCCCTGGAAAAGCAGGGATTCCAAAGGCCTTTTGAGGGCTGTGGCCAGGGTGGGTAGCTCCTTGGGGAAAGGGGGTGTCAGGCTAGTCACAACAGAGCTGAGAAGGATGACTGTTTATTCCTGTGGAAACAGTGGCTAGATTAGAGGGGTAGGGTGTGTATCCCACAGAGGGGATGTGAGCTTAGAAAGAGGGGAAAGCCCAATGACAGAAAGCAGAGGCACTGGAACTTGATGCCTTACCTGGGCTTTGAGAAATTCTTGAGAAGGCTCCAGAGGTGTGTATGAGCAGGATTTATGCAATTGGGGGATGCAACATTTTCATTTTCTCCTTTTTTTCTCCACGGTCTAGTTAAAGACTTTTTCTCTCTTCCAAGACCACATGTTGCAATTGCTTTCATGCTTAGGTTTCTGATCTTCCACTGATGAGCCCCAGCCCTTTGTGGCCTCCCTCGAGACATCTCTTGCCTTGCCTTGCCTTACCATGCTTGGGGATATCTGGATTTCAGCCTTGGGTTTGGCCACCGCCACATCCTCCCCCTGTTCCATTTTCCCTCTGCCTGTTTGTATTCAGTCTAGATGATTCATTTTTATTTGTTGATGTTCTGCCCTAGCCTGGGGCAGCTGTGGTGTGGCAGAAAGAGCACTAGAATTGGAGTCAGGAAAGCTGGTTTAAATTCTGGCTTGGCCATTTACTGGCTGTGTGTAAATTTGGGCAAGTTATTTACCCTCTTCGAGCCTCCTGCTTCTCGTCTGCCAAATAAGGATAATGAGCCCCATCTTCAGGATGGCTGAAAGGAGATGGTGCTTGGTACAGATGAGGAGGCCTCTGTTCCTAATCCCTACCTCCCGGCTGAATCTGACTTCCCTTCTCCTAGTCAACCTCAAAGGTCCTCTGCCCAGTAAGTCCCTCCACCAACTACTCCCAGCAATGCCAGCCCTTACCAATATCTGTGTTGTTTTTGTTGTTGTTACATGCCCAGTCCTGTGCCTTCCTCACAATCATTCCTATGTCTGAGCCCATTGTTGCAGCCACTGTGACAATCCATCTTGTTGAGGATCTTGCTCTTTTTCAATGACCCTCCACTTTACCAAGCATGATGTCCTTCTCTAGGGACTGGTCTCTCCTGATAACAGGTCCAAAGTACATGAGACAAAGTCTCGCCATACTTACTTCTAAAGTACATTCTGCTATACTTCCAAGGCAGATTTGTTCATTCTTCTGGCAGTCCATGTTATATTCAGTATTCTTTGCCAATACCATAATTCAAATTCATCAATTCTTCTTTGATCTTCCTTATTCATTGTCCAGGTTTCATATGCATATGAGGCAAATGACAATATCATGGCTTGGATCATCTACACCTTAGTTCTCAAAGTGAAATCTTTCCTTTTGAACCCTTTAAACAGGTCTTTTGCAGCAGATTTCCTCCATGCAGTATTTCATTTGCTTTCTTGACAGCTACTTCCATGGGTATTGACTTTATGGACCTGTTGTTGTGTTGTTAGGTGCTGTCAGGTGCTGTCGAGTCGTTTCTGACTCATAGCGACCCCGTACACAGCAGAACAAAACACTGCCCAATCCCGCGCCAGCTTCACGATCCTTGTTATACTTGAGCCCATTGTCGCAGCCCCCATGTCAATCCATCTCGTCGAAGGCCTTCCCCACTTCTGTCAACCCTCCACCTTACCAAGTATGACACCCTTCTCCAGGGAATGGGTCCCTCTGACAACATGACCAAAAGAAGTGAGATGAAGTCTGGCCATTCTCACTTCCAAGGAGCATTCTGGCTGCACTTCCTTGAAGACAGATCTGTTAGTTCTTTTAGCAGTCCATGGTACTTTCAGCATTCTTTGCCAGCACCACAACTCAAAAGCATCAACTCTTCTTTGGTCTTTCTTAT
>NW_006921621.1:14616626-14640135 GCF_000298275.1 Orycteropus afer afer
AATTGTCTTTAACTTCAAGTTGAACTTGCATATGAGCAGTTGATGGTCTGTTCCACAATCAGCTCCTGGCCTGGTTTTGGCTAAAGATATTGAGCTTTTCCATCGTCTCTTGCCACAGATGTAGTCAATCTGACTCCTATGTGTTCCATCTGGTGAAGTCCATGTGTACAGCCACCATTTGTGTCATTGAAAACAGGTGTTTGCAATGAATAAGTCATTGGTCTTGCAAAATTCTACCATGCGAGTTCCAGCATTATTTCTGTCACCAAAGCCAAATTTTCCAACTACCAGTGATTCTTCTTTGTTTCCACCTTTTGCATTCCAGTCATCAGTGATAATTAACACATCCTGATTGCATGTTCGGTCAATTTCAGACTGCAGAAGTTGATAAAAATCTCCAATTTCCTCATCTTTGGCTTTGGTGGGTGGTGCATAAATTTGAATAATAGTCATATTAACGGGTCTTCCTTGTAGGCGTATGGATATTATCCTATCACTGACAGCATTCCACTTCAGGACAGATCTTGAAACATCCTTTGTGATGATAAATGCCATGCCATTCCTCTTTAAATTATCATTCCCGGCATAGTAGATCATATGGTTGTCTAATTCAAAATGGCCAAAACTAGTCCATTTCAGCTCACTAATACCTAGGATATCAATCTTTATGTTCCAGTTCATTTTTGACAACTTCCAATTTTCCTAGATTCATACTTCTTACATTCCATATTCTGATTATTAATGGATGTTTGCCGCTGTTTCTCCTCAATTTGAGTGGTGCCACATCAGCAAATGGAGGTCTTGAAAGCTTTACCTTATCCACATGAGTAAGGCTGGTTTTACTCTGATAATGTAGCTCTTGCCCAGTCCTATTTTGATAGCTTTCTAACCTAAGTGACTCATCTTCTGCATCTGTATTGGACAATGTTTCTGGACTATTCATAAAGCTGCACAGTAATGTATCAGACAGTGTTTCTCTGCTATTCATAAGGTTTGTTCTGGCCAATTCTCTGAGAAGTGGCTGGCCTCTTCCTTCTTCCTAGTCTGTCTCAGTCTGCAAGCCGGGCTGATACCTGTGCACCATGTGTACCCCACTGGGTTTGAAACACCAGTGGCATAGCCTCAAGACTCACAGCAACACATCACCACAGTAGGACAAACCAACAGACAAGTTTGTCTTCCTTAGCTGTTGGAAACCTCTTCAACCACCCTTACCTGGATCCCTGCAGCTGACTCCTCAGTCTGTTCCAGTCCCCTTTGTCTTTTCTGTCCTCTCCCTGCTTTCCCACCTTGCTGCTTGTGGGGCATGGCCTGGGTTTCCTCTCCTCACCTGGACCTAAGTAAAATGAAATCCTTGACAACTTCAACATTTTCCTCATTTATCATGATGTTGCTTATTGGTCCAGTTGTGAGGATCTCTGTGATCTTGGCATAAAACCTTCAGTCTCCCAGCCTCAGTTTCAACAATGTCAGTCATTTAACAAATGTTTATTGAGCACCTACTATGTTGTAGGCACTGTTCTAAGAGCTGGAGGTACAATAATGAAGATTCACCACCTTGGAAACCCGATGGGGGTTGCTGAATCAGAATTCACTCAATGGCTGTGAGTTTGGGTTTTTTTGTTTGTTTGTTTTTTGGGTTGTTTTTTTCTTTTTTTGTATTAAAATAGTTTTAAATAATTTCACCTGTTTCTTTTTACTTTTTTAAACATGTTGTTGTTGTTGTTGTTGTTATGTGCCATCGAGTCGACCCCCGACTCATAGCGACCCCTCCTTGGGTTTCCGAGGCAGTATCACTACGGAAGTAGGATTGCCCAACCTTCCTTCCGAGGAGTGGCTGGTGGGTTTGAACCGCCAGCCTTCTGGTTAGCAGTCAAGTGCTTTAGCCACTATGCTACCAGAGCTCTTTTAAACATGGCTCCTAGAAAAGTTTAAATTTCCTACATGGCTCCTAGTTTATTTCTATTAAACATCATTGTTCTAGAGTCCATTATAAGGTTAGCATGCACTATGGGAAAAGAAAAATGGATCATGAAAAGGAAGCTCCTAAGCTCAGAGTGAGGAATGTTTATTGTAAATGCAGTGGTCAGGGTAGATCTTGGTCAAGATAGACCTCACTGGAGAGGTGATGTTTGATCAAGACTTGCTGGTGAGGAGCCCATATGTGTGCATCTGGGGAAAAGAGTGTTCCAGGGAGCAGAAACAGCCAGTGCAAAGGCCTCAAGGGAGGATCATATGCCCATGCATCTGAGGAGAAATGGGTGTAACTGGAGCTGAGTGACAAGGGGGGTTGGAAGCCATTGAAATCAAAGTGGTAGAAGAACCCCAGATGGTACAGGACCTTTTAAGGCCATTATATGAACTTTGGCTTTTACTCTGATTAAAACAGAGTTTTTGGAGAGTTTTGAGCCAAGAGATAACATGAGTTGACTCATGTTTTTAACAGGCTCACCCTGGCTGCTGTGAGGGAATCAACTAAAGAGAGGTGAGAGGAGATTCCAGGGGGCCAGTTTGGAGTCTCCTGCAAATATACAGATGGGAAGGACAAGGGCATTGGCCTCACAGAGTTGGTATGCAGATTCGATGAGTTAACAAATGTAGGAACTGGTACGTGGTGGTAAGTAATGGGAACAAAAGCTCTATGAGGGCAGAACTTGCTTCCTGTCTTCCCCAGAGTGTTGATCAAAGTCTATGCACATGCCAAGAGGCAGAGAACCCCCTCCTGCCAAAGGGACAGGGAGGCCGTAACTTCTTACTTCTGCTAACCCCACAAGAGGAAGACAGAATCACCATCAGTAGCCCAGCGCCTAATTCTGCAAGGCCAACATGCCACCCCCTCCAGCCTTTTCACCAGCCCTGATACTAACCTTTCCTCCCACGGCACCCACCTTTCTGCTGGGCTCAATAATTCGCTGCAGTGGCCACACAGAACTCACAGATTATGGGATTCATTAGGGAAGCAACAGGCTACAATTCAAGTTCAGAAACACATTCAGTCTCTCGGCCACTATCTCTCAGCCAATAGTCTCTCTCAGTCTCTCTCCCAGCATGTGTGTCTCTCGGTGTCTCTCTCTCATCAATGTATGTCTCTCTCTCAGCAATGCATGTCTTTCAGGAGCGTGTGTCTCTCAGCAGCATGTTTTTCTCAGCCAGCAGTCAGAGAAAGACTTCTGCCTCTAGGAGCGCTCCTTTTGAGCCTGGCAGAGTAGCCAAACTAACCAATCATAACATTAGAATTCTAAGCACCTGAGAGAGAGGGAACTTCCCAGAACATTACTTTGTGCCACTCTCAACAGAAATACCCCAGGTGGATAACTTTAACAATCAGGAGCTCCTCAGTCACTCATGGCAAATTCCACCGCAGAGTTTCCAATGACTTTTGGCTAGAAAAGCCGTACCAGGTAATTTACTACACCACATCTCCCATATCAGCTCCCGCAGCTGCCAAAGAGGCCTTCTTCCCATCTGGACATCTCCCTGAAGGACCACAATACCCTCCTACCTGGCTGCCCTGCCTCCTGCCTGCATCTACAACATTCCCTATTTAAGGCCCCTTGGCTGCTGCTCATCCCTGGCAGGTCCAAGGCTCATGGCATCCACTGCAAGTGAGCTAACCCCTGCCTATCTCTCCAGCCTCAATGCCCTCACCCACTCCTCATCTGACTTCTACTTCCATGCCTTCTGCCTGGGATGCACTCAACTCTTGCACCTGCCCCTTCACGTTCTGCCTCTCTTCTCCTACCCATCCTTTAATGGACAGTGTAGAAGTTATGTCTTGAGAAGACCCCAGATTCCACCACCTCCAACACAACCTCCAGCCCAAAGTTAGATCAGATGCTCCCTTATTTTATGTATTTTTCCATTTACCACGTGTCACAGACTTATAGCTCTTCCTATGTCTCCCCATTCCACCAGACCCTTGAGGGATGGAACCATGTCTTATTCATAACAGCCTCCTGGGCCTAGCGCAAAAACTGGAGAAAGTGTACTTGGAAGCATTGCTCATCAATATCAAAGATATAGACAGCTTTCATTTCCCCCAAGACCAGGAGAGGAGAGGGGTTATGCAATAAGGTGGGCAGGTCAGAGTAGTGGATCTCTTTCAGAAGTTCAAGGAATTCCAAGATTCACTTACATTTGCCCTGAGGCCACAGCCCCCCACCAGCACCCCCTTCCTACTCCCAGCCTGTTGCAATGTACAAAGCCCCACAGCCAAGCCCAGCCTCCTCCTGACCCTTGAGCAGCAAGCTCAGAGACGTGGGCTGCAACTTCCTTAACCACTGGACAGGGGCCTGGATCTTGTGGTTCCTGTAGGCAACTTTACTCAATGGCTTATGGCCCCCTTTTAAGGAGCTGTCCCTCTCACCACCCATGTCCAGACTCCCTTCTATATTAAGGCAGGGGGTAGACAAGTTCCCTCCAGGTCCAGCCCAGTGAGAAGTAGAAGGACTCTAACCCCAGCATATTGAAGTAGGTCACCCCATGTCCTAGACACCTGGGACCACTCTCCCAGGCCAAAGACAAATGCCAGGTTCCCCAAGGGAGGAGTGAAAGAGGGTGGGAAGAAAGCTGGAACAAGGGTTCAATGAGAAGGAGAAACAGGAGGAGATTTGAGATTAGAATTAAAATCTTTAATACAAAACGCTTTTTTTTTTTAAGATATATCTGTATTTCTGGTTGTTGTTTAAAAATAAATATGTACTACGGAATATCTCGAAAAACTGCACTAGAGACAAAGACGAGATGTTAATATCTTTTTCCCCCACAATTATTACGGACAAACAGTAGCACCAATAAATAAATGATACAAATATTAAAATTAAAAAAGGAGAGAGATTTAGTATGTAGAATTCTCTATTTTTGTTGTTTTTACATATAAAAAACAGAATAGCGATGTCTATTTTATCAGAATCACATATATACATAAACATATATATATATATATATATATGTATATATATACAAAGTAGCCAAATATATATATAGTACGTAGATGTATATTGAAACCTTATTTCAAAGGAATGTGTGGTGGGGAGCTGGGGATATGAGAAGGGCAGAGCTGAGTGTTAGCAAAATTAAATATCTGTTCAGGACATGCTAGTAATGACTGTCACCGATCAGGGAGAGAGATTGGAAACATGGATTTTATACACAAAAAACAGTACAAATAAGAGAGAGTGAAAGAGAGCAAGAGAGACATCTCATAAATAGTTGAAATTAAATATTAACCAAGAATACTGAAAAACCCTACTCTTTAATTAAATTAACTGTTTTAATTTCTAATTTAAAAGGGATATTAAATAAGACCGTATATAAAACACTTTCTCTTTTCTCTGCCTCCATCATGGGCTCGGGGATCCTGCCCTCTCTCTCTCTCTGTGCCACGGGAAGGGACGAGTCATGGGCCAAGGAGGGTCAACCACTCACACACTCAGCCAGGACTTCCAGAGGGACAGAACTAGTGGTTTGAATGGTCTGAGGACATCAGGCCCTCCTAGGCTGCACCCCAGATTGGGGAGCAGGGAAAGGCCCCAGACTGGAGGACAAGGCCCTTCCCTTTGAGGATGAGGGTGAGCTCCCAGGAGGAGCAGCTGTCACGGGGCTGCCCTTCTTCCCACCAACGTCTCCTCTCTTCACTGGGACATCTGTCAGTGGCCTCCTGGGTATCTTGGATACAGGGGAGAGTAGATGAAGGCCACCCACGTGAAGACTCCTGAATCTTCCAGGCAGTGCCCCTGGGGGCAAGGTGCCTATGCAAGGTGTGAAGATCCCCAAAGCACAGCAATGTCCTGAGGCTCCCCCAACTCCTGGTCAGAAGCCAGCCTCCTCTTCCCTGTACCTGTCATCTGTCTTTCTGTCCATTTGACTCAGGGTAGCGGCTAGGGGCCAGGGCTGGGTTTGTCAGTGTTCCCAAAAGTGGGCCAAATTTGCCCCCATGCCCTGGCCCTGCATGTTCCCAGGCAGGGAAGGGGGCCCTGGCCTCCCAAGCAGGGATTAAAACGACCAGGCCAGAGTCTCTCCTCCCATCCTCTTCCCTGTCGGGATCTAGGTGGGGACACTCTTCCCCACTCAAGTCCACAGCAGTCAAATACATCCAGTGAAGACACCAATAACGTTAGCAAAGTTAATTTAAAAAAGAATATATATATTTTATAAATGTATAAAATATATATATTTATTTTATATATATGTATATATATACATATACATATATATATGTATGTATGTACGTGGGTGTGTCTACAGGAATCCCAGAAATAAACTCTCTATTCTTCCGGGCTTGGTGATTTAGCAGCAAAAAAAAAAAAAAAAATGGCGATCCAATTCCAAGAGGGACCGTGCTTGGTCACCTGCCCGGGAATGCTTCTGCCGGAGTCTTGCCCTCCGGACCCAAAGTGCTCTGCGCAGAGGCTCCTCTTCCTTCATTTCAGGTTTCTGGATTAAGGATTGTTTTGTTGATGGTGAGGGTGGTGTGGCGGCAGCTGCGTGGTTTCTGGGGCGTTCTGTATCAGTCTTTCCAGGTGAGAGGTCTGGTTCCCGAAACCCTGAGGGAGGCTCCCTCCTCCAGCCTGGCTCACCGCCTTGGCTTGTCACATCTGCAAGGGGTGGGAAACAGAGTCTGGGGGTTAGAGCTGGTGAGGAGGTCTGGTGGGGCAGGCAGCCCCCCATTCCTGCTGGGTCCCTTCAGCCTCTGGCACGTAGGAACAGAGACAATGGGGAAGGTGTGTTCCTGCCCTCAGGGAGCCCCAACTCTGAACAGTTTGAGCAGTAGCTCTCTTCAGGGGCTCCCAGTCTGATGGGAGGACACAGCTCCTGCCCTCTACAGCTTACAATCTAGTTGAGACAACAAGACAAGAACATGGAACATTATACAAAGCCACAAATCAACAAGTACCAAAGAGCAGTCCCTACTTGACATTTTAGAGCTGATGGGCACTTAGAGTTGGACGGAAGATGGAGGCCATTGAGATAGGTTCCCTGCAGAAGGAGATTTCTGGGGCTGCTCTGAGCAAGTGAGGAGTGAGCAAGTGTTGGTTCCCAAGGCGGAGGGAGCCAAAGGGGCCTGGAGCCCCAGGAAGGTGAGGGGAACATCTCCATCCTCATGCCCACCCCCACCCCCTCTCTCTTAACTAGTAGCAGCAGCAGGTCCCAGGTGCCAGGCTGCCTTTCCTTTCTAATATGCTGTTGAACAGGGTAGGGAAGGATAGTTTGGTAGCTTGAAGCAAAGGGACCCTCTAATAACTTTCTCTGCCCCTGGACTGGTTGTCTTTAACCCTCCTCACTGTGAACAGGAGGCAGAACAGGCCCTGCCCTTCAGGAGAGCTTTGGAATGGGGACCCTGAGCTTCTTATTTGGGGAACTGAAATTCCCAGATATGGTCAGGTTAGGGAAGTGCTTGGACAGTCAGAGTAACTTCAGTTAGCTCCCGGATCACTTTAACTATCTCCCATCCTGGACAGCCTCTCTGTACACCCTGAAACTCCCAAATGTCAAGTTCCCTATCTTCCCTGAGGCCCCCTGGGGTGTAAAGACACACACACACACCCCATCCAGCCCTGGAGTTATGCAGAGTTCCCTGGCCCTCAGCACTAATGTACACTTCCAATTGTCACATAGCACCAAGACAGACCAACAGCCCAGGCTTGGTCCCCTGAATGCCTTGAAGCCAGACACTGGCTGGGGAGGAATGGACAGCCACTCTCCAAGGGCTTTGTTAATGGCATGTCTGGGATAGCTGAAGGTACCCTGGTCCTGCCTGGAGGTCCCACAAAAGCCCCTCCACCCTGGGCGAAGCTTACCCTGGCCCAGAGGACAGGCCAGTCCAGGCATCAAGATTGCCAGCCACCTATCCCAGCCTTGTGTTCCTAACTTCACCCCCTGAACTCGGTCATATTCTCACTCATGCGTTTGACATTTTTCTTGGTCCCCACTGTGGACATAGGACAGTCACCAAGGGGAATAAACCAAGCCAGGCTATAAGGAGTCCATAAGTTAATGTTAGAACAGTGGGCCTGGCCCCCACCCCCACATATCCTACAGGCATTTGGAAAGAAGTGGGGCTGTTTGTGGGGTTGTTTGCCACTACAACTGCAGAGGATTAAAACATCTGGCGTCTTTGGATGCTAAATCTTCTATAATAAATGGGAAGAACTTCCCACCCTAACCCAAGAATAAGAGCCCCTGCTCTCAGGGAGCACCCAGCCTGAGGGGAGAGACTCAACTTTTACCTCCATGGAGAAATATTGAGGGGCTGAAGAGCCCGACCTTGCAGACTATGGCCAGGCCATTTTGTAAACCGTAGTGTTCCACACAGCTGGAAGGGCTCCCAGTATTAGTAGCAGAAGTAGTATCACAACATCAGGACCAACAGCCACCACAAGTAGTAGGACCACGTGACACAACACACAGCTGGAGTCCACACCACCACATGAAGCCACACCAGCCTACCCACTCAGGCAACCAGGGTAACCTCTGAACAGGCACCGCCAGGCTGGACCAGCGCCCACTGCCCACCACAGGGGCCTTGAAAGCAAGAGAAGGTAGTAATCACTAGGCAGACAGCTAGAAGCCAAGCAAGCGGGCGGCCCCTCTCAGGCGTGCATGCTCTCTCGCTCTCTCCCCATCTCTGCATGAGGCCCCTCTCTGACTTGCTCGCCCTCTGGGAACCAACCTGCAAGTACGTTCGTTTAACTCAAGCTGCCTCGCCTTGCAACGCGAGTCTGTGTTTTTGCAGGAACATTTACACGTCTGCGGATCTTGTACAAACAAATGCTTTCTCCGCTCTGAGCAAGGCCCACAGGGACTGCAAAAAGGCAAAAGGAAAGACATCTAAGCTAGAGCGTCAGCAGAAAGAGAGGGAAAAAATACACCATGCAACACCCCCTAACACATCCGCAGCTGCACCCCCACCCGGCTACTCGGCCCCCACGCCCCTCTGGAAGGATCCGAGCACTACAGTGGAAGACAGAGAGCGGCGAGAGAGGCAGCACTGGCTAGGAGACCTGCCCGCAGGAAGAGGTGGGCACAGATGGGCAGAGATGCAGGAAGAAGGCTGCCAGAAGGGGCAGTGCTGTGTCCCATGGACACCAGGGAGGTCTCGGGCCACAAGGCCCCAACTGCTGCCACCCCTAAAAGAGCACACCTTAACTCTTCACCTGTTGGGGACAGCAACTAGGAGGCCACTGAGATCGCCAGAGGCCACTTTCTCGCTGCATGAGGCTCCTGCTCAGGCCCCTCCACAAAAGGTAAGCATAATGAGAGGCCAAGTCTTGAGGCAGTGTCCACAGGCCAGGCCACTGGTACCCAAGGGCCCAGGACAGAACCCATCACAGCATCCAGCCCAGGGAAGAGCCGCCATATAGAGAGGGTTCTGTGGTGCCATGGGTTGGGTTGGAATGAGTGGCTCCCCTTCAGAGTCCCCAAGTCCATGAGAAGCCAAGGTGTCTCTTCCAAATGACCAGGATGGTGCTTGACCCTGCCAACATCCTCCTTCAGCCAACAACAAGCTGCCTCACACTCATTTGCACCCCTTCCTCACACAACATCTACCTTCCCAGTCCCCCTCAGCTTCCAGACAAGTGCAGAAGTCTAGAGCAGTAGAAACCAGTTGGGTGAGGGGACACCTATGCCTGACACCCATACCAACATGGGCTTGCCACCAGCGGCCAGAGGGTGAGAGAAAGTCGGTGCCCAGCCAAGCCAGAGTTCCCTCCCTGAATCCTCCAGGCTCACTCTACCCACCCACCCAGCCAACCAACCAACCCCATCCCTGAACCAGCAGCACCACCACCACATCTACCCATTGGTGCCAATTAGTGGAGTGAGCGAGAGAGACACTGTGGCCAGGAGGAAAGGATGGCGGGAGGGAGGGAGGCAGGGTTATGGGATGCTCCCGGCAGGAGTTTGACTGGGAGCTGGGGAGGCGCCAGGGAATTAGTTAGACAATAGCGGGCACCAACGTACACGCTCCAGGATTTATACCGGGATTTCTTGCGCTTTCGTTTTTGCCCCTTTCCCTTTCCTCGAACTGATTTTCTGGAAAATAAAAAACAGAGACAGACAGAGAGACAGCGAGGGGGAAGGGAAGAGGAAAAGAAGCAGTCGGGAGGACAAGGGTGGGAAAACTCAAACAATCTGTAGGACAGGACAACTGGAGGGAGGAGGCAGGGGTTCCAGGAGACAACTCCAACACTTTCACTCAGTTTCCTCCTCAATCTGGCCACCCCAGGGCAGCAAACCCAGCCCTAGGCAAGTCTTTAGATAAGAAGCAAAGACTGGATAGAGGCCACAGGACCAGAGGGTCTCCCTGTTTGTGACAGCTGCTGTTTCCTGGCAAAAGGCAAAGCTCTGAGGGCAGGCCTTTCCCCAGTAACCCTGGGCTAGTCTGTCCTAAAGGTGGACTAGAGTGGGGAGACCTGAGTTGATGTGGTAGGGAGGGACTGTGCTCTGGACAACTTCTGCCTCCATTTTCAAGTGCAAAAGCAAGGCAGTCCCTCTAGAGGCCCTGCCTCAGGGAATCATGGTATGGGGGAACAGCTACATTGGGTGCTGGCACAAGACCAAGCAGGGCACATGAAAGGCACCAGCCGATCCAGTCATAACCTGGGCTGGAGAGGTGGGGCTGGGTGTCATCAGAACCCCAGGCTGGAGGTAGGGTGGGGTGGGAGTGGAGGAGGCATGGGGAGGAGGGGCCAGATGTCACTTGGCAGAAAGTTCTCTCCCCAGCCTGTGAAAGCCTGCTACACCACCTCACTAGACAATCTTCCGAGCCCAGGCGAACCCCCTGCTTTCTGTGGGCAAAGCAGGTATTTGGGGAACAGGCGAGGGGGACAGGCTATAGCCTGTCCCCCTCAAGGGAACCAGCACTCTCCACATCTGCCAACCTGAGAGGAGAAGGTACCTCAGAATGGTTGCCAACAGGGGGAGAAATGAGGTGGGAGGCAAGAAGGGACACCCAGGGGAGTAGCATGTCTAGCTCCCCATCAGGAGAAAGCATGGGGGGGGCAGTTCACATACACAGACATACAACTCTCTTTCTCTCTCTCTCTCTCTCTCTCTCTGAGTCAACTCTCCCAAATCATTGCTCTGGCAGCCACAGCAACCCTGGAAGTTGAAGACTTAGGCAAACAGCAAGAGGTTGGGGCCTAGGGGGCCTATTGCCCCAGAGTGTTGAGGGCAGACAGGGTGATGCGGGAAGATAGGGAGGAGGGAAGGGCATAGGTGCTCTCTCTCAGTCTCTTTTTCACTGCAAGCTCATCCCTGATGCCAGCTGTTCACCTGCCATGTGGGCTACTTGCCCCCAAGTCCTGCCCCATATCTCATTCCGACCTGACCTTCAGTTGCGGAAATTAGAAAACTGCCTCAGAAAATGATCAGTGTTCAATCTTTCTCCCCAGCCAAGAGGGCCAAGTGTCTCCTGTGGCCCCACTCCTGTAGGAGGGCCTGAACCGTGAACACATCCCCACAGGCCAACTGTACCACCACAGTAGCCACGATAACAGGCCATCTCCTCAAACACACAAAAGCTGGCCTCTCTGCCACCCCACACCCCACTCCCCACTGTAGGGGCCCTAGGGAGGCCAGGGAGCCAGTGTTCACACTGCCCCCCAAACACCAAAATATCAAATCCTATCTAAGAATGACCTTGAGACCTGGTGGGCATCATCTCTTCCACAGGAAGCTCCAGGCTAGGTTTTCTCACTCACCCTAGAGCCATACTGCTGGAGTCTGCACCATCCCACTGCTGCACACAAGTCCCCACAAAATCAACTCCCTAACCCAGTGAAGTCATCAGACCTCCTGACAGAGGAAGTCAAGAGTCCCAAACCAAGACAACAGGCCAAGGAGATGGACAAGTGCTAAAGTCATGGCCACTTACTTTTCTTGTCTTGCTTTTTCTTTCTTTGGTCTGCAGTGGACAGGGGGAAAGAACAAAACAAAGAGAGGAGTTACGATAGTGATGATAATAATAATTATTGTTAGCTACCATCGAGTCAGCCCCCAACATGGTGACCCCCATATTACAGAGTAAATGTGCTTCATAGGGTTTTCTTGGCTGTCATCTTTACAGAATCAGTTTGCCAGGTCTTTCTTCCACAAGCCACTGGGTGGGTTCAAATAGTCAACTTTTACATTAGCAGCTGCTCACAAAGTTAATGTGATAGTTATGATGTATGAGCACTGTTTTAAGCCCTTTACATATAATAAGTCATTTAATCCTTGTAACAGTGCTACGAGGCACAAACCTACTATTGTGGCCATTTTACAAATGTGGAAACTGAGGCACATTGAAGTAAATTGCCAAGATGGAAATGGGCTAACATGTGGGACGTGCTTAACCTCAGTGTCAAGCAGGCACCTTGCTGTACATATGAACCCAGGTCTCCAGCCTCACCTGCATTCACATTTGTGGTGCTGTAGGAAGCTCATCTCTCCTATGTGCTGGCCTTGATGAGGTTTGATCCGCATAATCTGAGGGGAAGGTAGCAGATCACAGAGATTAGTGACCCAGCCAGCCATACCCAGATGGGACACCCTGGGGCTCCTGCCACTCAACACCTAGGGATTCTATAGAGCAGGGATGAGTGGTGGAGGTAGGGAGGGCAGGGGCTCTAGCTGGGAAGAGGCTCAGGCCCATCCCAACTCCCCCAACCCTGCTGACCTCAGGGAGCCCCTGCTCCTCTTGAGAGCAAAGGTGGCTACAAGGGTTGGCCAGGCTGGGAATTCAAGTCCTGGTTCTCACCACTCCCAATCCCCCCATCTCTTCATTCCATGAGGCCCCACCCTGACCCTTAGTAGCTACCCACTCCTTGGTATCTCAGAACTCCCTCCTGCTCTATCAAGACCAGGAAATGCCTTTTCACTGGGCACCACCAAGACTGCTCACCCAGCTTCCTGAACAGAGCACCCAAGGAGGGAAGACTCTAAAGGCTCTCTCCAAGAGAGGGAGAGAAGGGCTCCTGTCACAGGTGCCAGACCCTCCTAAGCCCAGGGGGCAAAGGCCAGGGAGGAGGAGGTGGTCAGGACTTGCTGGGAACCTGGGCAATCTTCTCCTCCACAGAGGGCCCAGCAAGACTCCACCCCACCTCCTCAGTCCCACTCAGAGGTAGGCGCAAGGGAAGCCAAGTCCAGCTCCTCCTCTCAAGAGCTTCCCAGAAGAGCATCTGGGACCAGCCGCTCCCAAAATCTAATGCCCATCCTACCCCTGTGCCCACCCCATCCCACTCCTCCAAGGTACCCACCTGCATAGTGATATTGAAGTCCTGGGTGGGCACGCACTCTAGGCCCTCATCATTGCAGCAGCCCCCGCACCGCATCAGGGGCACACAGGATGGCTTGAAAATGTACTCAATTTCATCAGGGTACTCCTGAAAGATGTCCACCAGGGTCTCAATTGGACGGCAGTAGCTGCGTTGGTAGACGTCCATGAATTTCACCACTGCACAGGAGAGAGTAACACCTGAGCCTAGTGGGTCACTCTGGACATAGCCAGCTCCCACACCACTCAGCCCTACAAGGCCTCAGGGCTTCTGTGAGAAGTGTCCGCTGTCAGGTAAGTCCTTCCAAAAATTTAACTTGAGTCCCTCCTGCCATGGTTGAAGCCCTTTCCTAATATTTCCACCATCAATACTTTTTATTCCAAAATTTATGGCATGTTTTCAGGCTCCAAGGGAGATACCCTGCCATATCTAACTACCCTGCCTCACTGTGACAGCTAAGCCAATTCCTGGTTCAACCCCAATGCCAGGGGGTAGCATGAATGTGGGTTTACCTGTTGGGGGTGGGGAGATAGTAAGAACCCTGCCACATGCTATATGTGATTTCCCTTAAAGGAAGAACTGTTGGCTTTGCCAACTTGTTCCCATTTCCCTATAACCTCCCCACAACCACTGCCATAGCAACAGCCTCACCAACAACCATTTATTGAGCACCTATGACCTGGGCACTGTGGACAGCCTTCCATACACATCATCTCCCTCAATTCTCCCCAAAGGTGCTAGTAGGAACTGTTAGGCACCCTCTGGTTGACAAATGGGGAATTGGAGCCTCAAAAAAGCTACATAACTTGCCTCAAGGCCACATTGCTAATAAGTGGTGCAGTTCAGATCAGCTAAGACATCAAAGTCTTCCCAAGCCTGGGCCATGCAAAAGCAGAGGGGCAGCTTCAGGGGGCATTTTGCCACCTACCAGATACCCTCTCTGGCCACAGGCTCAGGAGGGAGTGGGCCTCAGCACAGGGGCTGGGCCTGCCTGGAATTGGCAGGTGGCAGTAGGCGGGCACGCTGCGAGGGCACTGCCAGCCACCGATAACCTCACCCAAAGGGCAATCTGCTTGCATCATGGGAAACACGACATTGCCATTGCAGCCACAGAGCATTTCTAGAAGCTGATCTGGAGGGAGACCAGGGTAAAGATAGTTTCCCAGACTGGCTGCAGAACCTGGGGTGCACTGGAGCATGAAGGGGTAATTCTGGGCCACAGGGGCGGGTCCCATGAGAATAAGTAAACGCTGGACTCAGGAATGACTGCTCCAAATTGTGGCTCAGCCACTCCCCATACACACCCCCACCACTACCACACAGCAATCCTGTCCCTGACTCAGGAAGGAAGAAGCAGCACTCAAAGGCCCGGGCTCCATCCATGCCTTAGTGTGACCTTGGGCCAGTCCCTTCCCTTTCTGGGTCTCAGACCCCACACCTCTCTCCAAGGGGACTGGACTGATTGCTGAAATCCCTGAAATGGAGGTGGAACTGGGGGAGAGTGGACGGAGAGAGTTATCTTCCACCTCCCAACTGCAAGAACAGGTGCCCATTCTCAGCCCAAGTAACACAAATTTTAGAATTTCACCAAGCCATCTTAAATGTAAACTGCCCTCTCCCCAGAGACTGTAGCTGACCCCTGTGCTCCTCTCTCCACTTTACTTTCCAGAAGGGAAATGGAAGATGATAACCGGGGTGTATACACATTGAGATGAATGTGGCTGGGGAAAATATGTGGTGAGAAAGCCATAGGTGTGAAAACAGAAAAGAGAACAGTGTAAGAGTCCAAACCAGCCCCTGACCTTGCCCAAGGCCTCTACTTGCCCTATCTGGACAATGGGCACAATATTTCTCTACCCACAAAGGATTAAGGTAAAGAGTCACTAAAAAAGTAAATGAGACAGGGCTCTGAAGAAGTCATGTTTTTTTAAGCCAAGTCTATATTAAAGAAGATGACTAATCAAGAATTCTTCAACCGACATTTTATTGTGGTTGGGAACAGAGGTGGTCCCCACTTAGCAGGGGATGATGGAAAGGTCTGGCCTGGGCGATGGCAGTCAGCAGCTGAAGGTACAAAGACCTACGCTAGGCATTCCTTTGAAAACGTTCTCCCTGGCATCTCCAAACCAAATGGGAGGTGGTGGGGTGGGTGAGAGTGGGGGTAGAGGCAACATCACCAGCATGCTTTGGACCCCCAGCCACTGCCTCCAAGGAAGCCTGTCCTTCTTCACAGGTCATGTACACACATACTCCAACGTAAGCCTTTCGTGGTTTTCCTTATTTATCACAGACAACCTTTTCTCCACTAAACAAAGGCCATTTGTCTTGCCTCTCCCAGACCACAGAGACCACTGGGAAGCCCAGGCAGGCGGTGGCACACGGCGGGGGGACAGTATCTGTCAGTGGCACAGGTCATACAGGGGCTGGGAAGTCAGGCCAGGGCCCGGGAAAGTGCTGCCCGGGGTGGGGAAGGAGGATGCAGAACCGGTTGGGCACCACCAGGCTCCGGGTTAAAATACTGCCCCTGGCCTGGACCCCAAGCCACAGTGGATTTGGCTTAGGGAAACTGGCCTAGAGGAAGGTCCTGGGGCCTTCCCTCTTCAGGGGGCAGAGCTGGAGGAGTAGGGATGGGCACCCCTCCTCAGACTGGAGTAGAGGCCACACTCAGTGGTGGAGAGAGCCAGGACGTCCCCAGAGAAAAGGGAGGATCCCACACTCCAAACCGCAAAGGAACAAAAGGCAGTCAGCATCGGGGGCTGGGCAGGGGGCGGGGCACCTGAAGCTACAGCCAGCCCTCTGCTGGCCCGAGAGAGAAGTTCACAGCACCCAGACCTACTCCACACGGCAGGAGGGAGGGCTGGCAGGCCATCAGTCTGGCAGTTTGAGGGCTTTCTCCACCCCTAAGGGAATGCAAAACTGGGGGAGGGAGTCCTATTGGGCTGGGCTAAGCACCTGCAGTTCACACAGCTAACTGTCTTGACAGAAGGGGTCTCAGAGCCCACCAAACAGAACCCACAGGTGGGCATAGCTGGGTAGGTGACAGAACATCCATCCTCCCCTGGGAGCAGAGGAGGAGTGCCTCCCTAGACATCTAGGATCTAGTCTGTGGTCATGGTTTCCTCTCCACATAAAACTTTAATGGAAGGAGCAGAAGAAAAGCTAACAAATTCTATTTCTAGCAGGTGACTGAAGAGGTGAGACAATCCTCAAGAAATTAATGGGTTAACCTCAGGGTGTTCATCTCTTTTTCTGGATCCCCACATTCTGGGACCTCATCCCCACACAGGCCTGAAGGGAAGGAACCGGGCTTCCCCACCCATACCCTGGGGAGACAGGGGGCCCATCCAAGAGCCAAGGGGACTCACCTTCACGTGATTTCTGCTCTGCTCCTCCTGCGGTGGGTGCAGCCTGGGACCACTGAGGATAGAAGAGTGAGGCATGGGCAGGGGTAGAGAGGTCAAGTCACCACGCCTCCCTCCTCCTTGCTTCCCTCCTAGACACAGCCTCTGGCTTCTCCAAGGCCTCCAAGCAGCACAGGGCAAAGTTGGGGCATCCCTGAAGGGACAGAGCATGCCCCTTACTCCTGGGCTGCTCTGATTCTGAATCCAAGGACGTTAAAGACTAACCAGATATTGGGGGTGGGGAGCTCAGAATCCAGGAGAAAAACACCCCTGCTCCTTCCCTACACTTTCCACTCTTCACTCTCGCTGTCCCATTGCTATACTAAGAAAGCGAATTTCCTCAGCCTCCCCAATTGCCTGGTCCAAAGCCAGATGAGTAGTAGGGTCAAACAGGAGGACAAGTTCAGACTGGGGCAGGAAGGAAGGGCTGGGGGTGAGAAGAACAACATGGTGACCTTCTCCTGCTGACATGACAAATACCAGGGTGAGCTGGTGTTGGGGGGGTGCAGAGGACTGAAGGGCATCAGCCACCCTCCCCCATCCAAACTCTTCCAGTTCTCAGGAACAATGCACACCCACAGGTTGTCTAGAGGGTAAAATCCTGGGACGAAACCTTGGGGGGTAAGGAGGGGAATGCCGTTCTCTCCTCCTGCACAAATTTCCCCAGATCCTGACAATTTCCAAAGCCTCCTCAGCCTCCCACTCCTACCTTATTCCTTGGTTTCTTCCCCCTCCCAGAATGAGGGGGTCCCAACACCCTCTCACCTGGGCACCTTCCTCAAATGCAACCAGAGAAGCCTTTTATGCCTTTCCACTGCCCAGCCCCTAGGGGGCTCCCTGCCCTACCTAGGCCTGAGGCCTCCCTAACCCCTCCTCACCCCCACCGGATGATTCCTCCCTTCCCTAGAAGCTGTGAAGGTCAACAAGCCCAGCCATGTGGAGCTGACAGTGCCCAGCAGGCAAAGGCTTCTTCCAACCCTTCAGAGGGTCTCTAGTTCTCACTAACTCCCCACCCACCTGCTCCTCTTGTGGAGCAAATCTCAGGCAGAAGGGCTGCACTCTAGCCTCCTGAACTCCAGACCTCAAAGAGGGAGTTCCACTTGTCTGTCTCTCTCCTTCCCATGTACCCCCAATGCACCCTAGAACCCCAGCCTTGCCCCCAGGGCCAATGCCAGAGGAAGCCCCTCTCAAGGCAAGATAAGCGTTCCCAGACTCCCAGCTGGACAGCCTCCCACTATAGCTCCCTCAAGGAGCCCCACACACACACACCTCTGTTCCTCACTCATTCCCAAAACATCCCCTGGCTTCTCCCTGCCAACTTCTTCCTACACTCCCCACTCCTCACTCCTCCTGGCCTCCAAGGAGGAAAGAAGACAGAAACTTCATAATCCCCCCCCCCAAAGTCAGGGGGCACTGGGAGGAGTGGTTCTGGGTGGGGAGGGGCCAGGTGCCCTTCTCTGGGGGCCTCTGAAGGTCATACTGTGGCCAGGCAGCCACTCCTCCCCCCAACACACACACCCTGAGGCCTGGAGCCAAGGCCTTTGTGCCAGGGTCTGAGAAACTCTGGGTGGCAGCGGGGACCCCTTGCCCATTTCCTTCTTTCTGCCTCCTCTCCAAGGGGACTTGGTGGCTGAGGAAGGATGTAAGGGAGGAGAGGAAGGAGAGGAAGGGGCTCCCTTGGGTGGCATTGAGAATCAGGTAGGGTGGGCAAGTTTGGAGTTCCAAAAACCACCTGCTCCAGCTCCCTGCTCCAACGTCCCACTCCACCAGGACAAAGTACATGCTCTGGGGGGTGGACGGCAGTCAGTCCTCTTTTCCTCCTGGGTTACACCACAAGAATTTGGTGGAGGGGGTGCCCAAGGCTGTGGAAGGTCAAGATTCACTTTCACAAGCCATGGAGGTGGGGAGCAGTACCCCTTCAGAAGGTTCAGGGAGGGCTACTCCTAAGCCGCCCCCCGTCAGTGTAAAGTGAAACAGTGACACTCTTTAAACCTTCCCTTTGGCCACCCCCAAAAAGGCTAAGTGTTGCTCCTCTCGGAAGTGTGGGGGAGGGGAGAGAAGCCGACTGTCACCAGGTCGCGACTATAGGTAGAGTCTCCACAAAGCACTGCCCGGAGCTCCGATCCCCGACTTGTGATAGTAATCGTCCTTTTCCCGGGAGTCTGGGGCAAGAGAGGGGCCAGACAGGGGCTTCTCTGGGGAGGAGAGTTAAAAATAAAAGGATAGCAGGGTTTTCTCGCCACTCTAGGGAGAAAATAGGGAAAGGGTGAAGGGGCGTCCGGTAATTCCTCCTAACCTACGAGGGACGAAGGGGCAGGGACTGCGGAAAGGGTCAGGGATAGTTGCCTAGGTCCCCGGACTGGGGCTACCTCGAGAGGTCACCTTCCCGCGTAGGGCCGGCGGGGGGAGGGGCGCCTCTCGCCGCCCGGGGCTCCCTGCTCGGGCCGCCGCGGCTCCGGGAACACGCGGCCGGCCAGGCCCGGGCTGATGTAATCGGCTCCGCGCCGCGCGCGCCCGGCCGGGCGGGGGAGGGCGGGCACCGAGCGGGACGCGAGCGGGGACGGGCGGGGGTGGCGCAGCGCAGGTGGCCAGGCGAGGAGAGGGTCTCCATTGCAACCCATCCAAAAACTTTTCCCAAACTCGCGGATAGGGCAGAAGAGACCGAGCAGCATTGACAGCGAGCCCCCTCTCTCGCCTGCGCCCTCCCCCCTCCACGCTCTCTGCCCTCCTTAGTCCAAGGTCCGAGCACCCCCTCCCCGCTGGGCTCTGGCACCCGCCCCCGCTGCCCCGACTTCCAGTTAGTCGGGGACCAGCGGCTGGGAGCAAACTTCAGCCGCCGGCGGCAGCGCAAGCCCAGCCCCCTCGGCCTCCTCCTCTGGCTCCCGCCCTCCGCTGGTCGGCCCAGATCGTACGTGCGGTGACTCTGGTGGGTGGGCAGGGCCCGCGTGGGCGGCGAGACTCTATCCTGGTGCCCTCCCACCTAGCTCGCGTCCCCTTACACGTACGATGATAGAGGGGGATGCTGCGCGCCCGGTGCCCATAGAACCGCGTGGGACACCGATCCCCCCACGCGCGCGCTCGCACGCACGCACGTCCCCATTCCGGAGAGGCGCTCGCAGCGGCCCGCAGCGCCAGGCGGGTACAGCCCCTTACCTTGGCATGGTGGAGGTAGAGCAGCAATGCAAGGCTCCAATGCACCCAAGAAAGCAGAAAGTTCATGGTTTCAGAGGCCCGGCCGGGGCCGGTGCGGCTCGCGCTCCCTCTCAGGCTCGGGCTGCGGGGTGGCCCGCTCTCCTCCGCGCCTCGTCGGGCTCCTCTTCCTCCAGGAGCCAAGGCCCTGACCGGGGCCTGGGGAGCGTGCGCGGCTGGGGCACTGTCTGCGCACACGGCCGCTTCACCAGTCCATGAGCCCGGTTTCCGAGCGCCCAGCCGTGGCCCCCTCTCCTCCTCCTCTTCCTTCTCTTCTTCCTCCTCCCCCTCCTCCGGCTGCGGCTCCTCCCGACCCGAGCTAGCACTTCTCCCAGCTCCGCTCGGCTCGGCTCTCACGGCGCGGACCACGGCTCCTCCAGAGGGAGAACAGCCCAGAAGTTGGACGAAAAGTTTCAGTGCATCACCGCAAGCCCCGACCCCCTCCACCCCGCCTCCGGGCGCGGGCTCCGGCTCCTGCCCGCCGCTCGCCGCCGCGTCCACGGTCGGCCGCTGGCCGGAGAAGAGGTGGGCGCTGGGGCGGGGGGCGGTGTCTGTCTGTTTGTCCGTCAGCGCGGCTGGTCAGATGCGGGATCCGGAGGGGGAGGGTTCACGCCGCGCTCTGGCAGTCACCCCCAAAAGCAGGTCACTCACTTTGCCCCTGTCCCTCCCGTAGCTCGCTTGCTCGTGCGCTCTGACCTCGTCTCTCTCTCTTCCTCGACTTCTGTCTGGCGTTCTTGCTACCTCTTTCCTCTCGCTGCTGGTTTCCAAAATCCGAAGTGACTTGGGGGGGTAGAGGAGCAATCCCCCAAACCGTCGGCCCGATTTAAGTGAGGAATGGGAAGCAAAAATAAATTAAAACGGGAAAGAATACGATTTTTTAAAATGTTTAAGAAAAAAGCAAAGGGGTAAACCCCAGGTAAACGAGTATCAAATTCCAGTGCAGAGGCCCCAGCTCTGTGACCTCGCGGGTCCGTCCGCTCGCAGCCGCGTCTCCCAACAGAGCGCTGCTGCCACCGCCTCGCAGCCCAGCGGCCCGAACCCTCTGCGCTCCTCACCGACACCAGCCGACTTAAAAAAAAAATAGATTATTGGCTCCGCCCCCCCCGGGTCCCCGCCCACGGCCCCGGCCCGGGGGCGGCGACAGATCGAGCCGCGCCCCCTCGCCTCCAGCCCCTCAGGCCCCAGGCGCTAGTAACGCTCAGTGGAGGCTCGCCCTTCCCCCGGGGACTCCAAGCAAAGCCAGGGCCCCCCGCCCACCCCAGTGAAGGAAAAGCACGATCTCCCACCAAAGTTCACAGCCTGAAAATTACCCACCCACCCCCCAAAACTGTGCCCAGAGACACACACTCCCGCGGGGTATTCGGGAGGAGGCAGCAATAAAGTGAGGTTATGTGCGGACAGGGCGGGAGATCGCATTCTCTCTTAGCTGGAAACACTGGAGGGGGAACGGACAGAGATCGGTGAGGATAGAGATACAGATCTAATTGGAATCGTGGAGTGACTCCTGACCTTCTATCCCCTCCAACACTCTCATCTTTTATACACACACATACACACACTGACACTCACACTGACACTCACACCCGTCTTCACTCTCACGCAGACGCTGCTCTCCCAAGTTCAGCCAGCACGCTGCCACTGTTTCCCTGTGGTGGCCGAGCGCCCCCTAGTGACTACAGTCTGAACACCCCAGCTTCTGGCTAAAGGGGGACTGAGTCTCAGGAAGAAGGTAAGGGGAGTTTACTCCTGACCATCCCCCATTTCTCAACTCCCAAACAGCCGCGTTCCTCGAATGGCCCCATGCACAGAGACCCGGGTGCTGGGCTCAGGGAGGAGCATGTGTGTCCCCCAGGATAATGTGTCCATCTAGAATCTTGTTCTGGCCATCAGACCTCGGAGTAAGCTGTGGCCAACCTGCTGGGATGACTAGGGTCCTTCCAACAGTGTCAGGGATGCTTCCCTGGAAGAAGAATTTGGCACCAAGTTTGTTGAACTGAGAGCAAAAAGCCGTGTCTCTCTCCAGGGTTACTCAGTGGCGGGAAGGGGTGGGGGGAGGAGAGAGAGGACCTGATGGAACCCACGTATACACTGTGGAGTCTGGCAGAGCCCAAAGGGAGAGGCAGCTGGGCAAGACAGAGGCCCTTGTTCCTACTAACCCCCCCTACCCAGATGCTGCCAGGGAACTGAGGCCAGGGGGCTGGTGGGGGCAGATGGAAGCGAAGGCCTGAGTGATGATTCAAGCCTACACACCAACACTAAGGAACGTCTGTAGGCCAGCTGCCCAGGCTCCCACCAGGCTGGGGGCCAAGGCTTCTTTCTGTTAGCCCCAGCCCAGGCTCACAGCTAATCTTCTAAACAGAATTGAGGGGTTCTCCTCAGCCTTCCTATCACCCCCAGGATTCCTTGGCTGCTTTCCCCAGTTCACAACTTCTCTCCTGTCTTTCCCCCTAATTCTTTACCTTCTCCCAAGTCCCCCTTCTCCTCCAACTCTTCAACTTCCCTTGTTTTCTTCCCTAAAAGCACCCTAAGGCCCCCCATTCCACTCTTGCATAAAGGGATCAATCTGGAAAAAGTCCTGGTTGGGCTTTGACCCAGTTGCACCCAAGCTCCCCCAGAGCATAAAAGGGGCCTCTGATATCTGTGGGACCAAACAGGCTCATTATCCACCCAGATCTGACCAGGACCTGCCCTGGGGCTGGTATAGTCCCTTCGAAGGGAACTAGGCTGAGAATAGGAATGCAATGACTTCCCCAAATTTGACCAAAATGATCCAAGGTAGTTATTCAGCCAGCCCCCTGCCTCAGTATAAGGTTATTCCTTGGTACCCCAATTCTACAGGAGTGCTATTCTAAGGCCCCATGATGAATGAGACTGGCTCCCATCCACCCATCCCACCCTTTCCATCATGTATGCTCCTAATCACATCTCACTGCCTGGCAGGTCCCCAGCAGCGGGGACAAGGTCTTTTTACAGCTAGTAACTGTGTATTTCCTGGCTCAGGGTCCCCTCCCAGGTAGACCTCTTCACCCAGCCAGGACTCCATGTTTAAAGCTGCTGAGTGGAGATGGAAGGAAAGCCACTAAACTTCCTCCTTGTCCATTTAGATCTGCCTTTAGCACCACCAAGCATAAGGTGTGAGCACTTTGCCAAGGATCCTCCCTGGGGCAGGCCTAGCCCAAGACAGAGACTCTAGGCACCAAGGTCTCCCTCTGGCCCCCTCCCCTGCAATCCCCTCTCCTCTTCTCTTCTTAGCCTTCCTCAGACCCTAGAGATACAATGGGCTTGAAGAGGAGGTCTTAGTAAAGGACCCTAAAGTTGGGAGGAGGCTAGAGGAGTTCCAAGCAGGGGAAAAGGGAAAGAAAAGGAAAGTGTCAGCCATCAACTGTCACTTCTTAGCCCTGGGGCTCTCCTCCACCAGAACCAGCCATTCCTCCCAACCCCACCCTGTGGTTGCAATCAGCAAGGTTTGTTATAACAACTTATTTGAGGTTCCCTCCACCCTGATCAGAGAACCAGGGGAGTGAGGGAACAGACTTCCTAGAATATAAGAGTAGCACTGCAACTTAGCCTGAGGAATTTTTTTTTTTTTAATTTTATTTTGATTTGGGTGAAGATTTACAGAGTAAATTCACTTTTCATACAGCAGTTCACATAATATAC
>NW_006921621.1:14641255-14682898 GCF_000298275.1 Orycteropus afer afer
CCAGCCACTACTCGGAAGGAAGGTTGGGCAATCTACTTTCGTAGTGATACCGCCTCGGAAACACAAGGAGGGGTCACTATGAGTCGGATCAGACTCAACAGCAGTGAGTTTTTTTGAGTTTATCCTCCCACCCAGGTTGCTGCAGGTCAGGGAGTGTCAGGAAAGACTGTCACCCCACCCCACCCCCAACCCCTGGAGAATCCCCTAAAGGCCCAGAGAAAGGCCAGAGATGTTCCAGGTCACTTAGCATTGTGTGTATGTGTGGGTAGGTGGAGCAGAGAGCAGCCAAGAACCAAGACAAGTCCTTCTGAATCCCCCATGAGGGGCAATCATAAGGCCCAATCTCAGGCCTGGGGTGGCCATGGTGGGTGGTTCCAAAAGCAATTCAGAAGGAGCCAAGGAGGAAGGGAAAGATGATTGGCTGCCTCAAAGGGCAAGGTGTTCCAGGTGAGGGGGAAGGGGAGAGAGGGGCAGGGTGGGGGCGGAGAAGAGCTTGAAAGGCCGCCAGCAGCCAGCAGTAGCCCCAGACAAAGGAAGTACTGATTGGGCCCAAGGCACAACAGTTGTACTTTGTCCTGAAGTCCTGTCACCTCCGATGTCCAGGGAGGCTCTCACCTGTGCAGATGTGTAAGCAGTTAATCGTGAAACTTATGGATGAAGGAACAGAGCCCCTCCAGAGGAGGGAGAGAAGGGGAGAAGAGCTGGCTAGGTCTTGCTGTTGTCTAGACATTTCTCCAAGTGGTTTCACTGGATAGAAGGAAGGTCTTCTCACTTGCCCATCCCAAACCCCCAGGACTGATCTGCAGGAAGGGTAGGAATGCAAACCTGTTTGAATTGAAGGGGAGAAAATTGGGTTGGGTCCCTTCATTTCCTTGGCTCAGGCTAAGTCAGTCTCTCTTTGTGTCTCTCTCTGTGTCTCTGTCTCTGTCTGTCTGTCTGTGTGTGTGTGTGTGTGTGTGTCTTTCCAAGAAAGTGATGGGAAAACAAAGAGAAAGCAAGGAAGAAGGGCTTCTTTTTCCAGTGCCAATATCATAGCCCAATATGGAAGTTTGACTTTGCGTAATGATAAGTAATGATGGTCAATTGTTGAAGAAAAAAAAAAACTCACTGCCTTCGAGTTGATCCCAATTCATAGCGACCCCTCCTTGGGTTTCTGAGGCAGTATCTGTACTAAAGTTCCAAAGCTGCCTCCTCACTCCCAACCTGGGCCATGTCCACAAGCTGAGCTTCAATCTGATTTATGAATATTTCCCAAAGTCCACCAGGCACCAGGCACTGGGCTGATGTTATAAAAGCTACAGAGACACCTTAGTAGAATAATGTATAGGAACTTGGGAGCCAAATGAACTCAAGTCACACTCTTGGTTCTGCCACTCTTTAACTGTATGACTTTAGGCGAGTTACTCAATCTCCCTGAGCCTTGGTTTCCCTTATCCATAAAAGAGGAGTGAAAAAACCTGCCTCAGAAAGTTGTTGCACAGACAATTCCACCTACAGCTACACCGGAGGCAAGTGGGAAGGAAGCCCTGGGAGAGGCACAAAATACTGTGAAGGTTCAGAGGCAGAGCAGACAAACTTGCTGGAACAGGTATCAGGAAGGACTTCCTGCAGGAGATGGCATGAGATGCTTGTTCCACAAGCAATTACTAACTCAGCTTATGAACCCTGCTTTAGGCTGGGCCCTAGGGCTACAACAGTGTAGAAGGGGCTCCCTGTCTGGAGTACTGAAAGAATAAATTGAAAATAAGAATTCTCTGGGGATAAGGGTGGGGGCAGGGGGGAAGTCAGGGAAGGCTTCCTGGAGGAGGTGACGTTTGACTTGGGTCTTGATGGAAAAGTTGGAGTTTAGCCAGCTGAGTGGAGGGGGCTAGAGAGTAGGCCATCGTCCCAGGCAAAGGAAGCATAGCTTGGAGGATTCTGATGGCTCACCTTAGCCCACCCCATATTCCTCTAGGTGATACAGACCTCAAGGTTAGGCAGGGTAGGAAATTAGGGCTTCTTTGGAAATATTATCAGCCAAAGCCCACAGGGACAATGCAACTCCCCCAGGGAGTGAGCCCCCAAACTAGCATCTCCACCCTCTAGGACAGCATGTCTCTGCCAGAGAATTTAAACAAACAAGCAGATGTGAGAGGTAGTGTATATACACTGCACACTGCTATTGTTTGCCTCCAGGAACAAGGAGAAGAGGGCAGAGCACACCAGCCTGTGACAAGCACAGGGCCACTTGGCTAGGGCCTGATACAAGGCAGAAAGACCTTTTCTCCAACTCTGCTCCTTCTCCCTCTGTGGCCCCATCAGGTGCCCAGAGCTCTGTTGTCTGCCTGTTATAGACACATGGAGACCTAGAAACAGCGTTAGGCAACAAAGTCCAGTCTGCTTTATGCTAAGGTGTGGCCTTGGCCAAGTCATTCTCCCTTTTTGGACCTCAGGCTCCTCTTAGGTAAAAGCTTGAGGTGAAGGTCCCTGAGTGGTACTGCCTAAGGCATTTGACTGCTAACCAGAAGTCTGGCTGGGAAGGAAGTTTGCGCAATCTACTTCCATAGTGATACCGCCTCGGAAACCCATGGAGGGGTCGCTATGAGTCAGATCCGACTCGACAGCAGTGAGTTTGGTTTTTTGGTTTTTTGGTTTTACTAACCTAAAATTAGTGGTTTAAACACATCCAGCGGTGTTGTGGAAGAAAGACCTGGCAATCTGCTTTCATAAAGATTATAGTCAAAAAACCCTATAGGGCAGTTCTATTCTGTGACACTTGGGGTCACCAGGAATAGGAATTGACTCAAGTGCAATGTTTGTTTTGTTTTTTATACTCCTTAAGCTGTAAAGCCCTGTGAGGCTGTTCAGTTCCATCAAACAGTCCAATTGAGATCCCAAACCAAAACCAAACCATTGCCATCAAATCGATTCCAACTCATAGTGACCCCCATTGGGTTTCCAACAATGTAAAAATCTTTACAGAAGTAGACTGTCCCATCTTTCTTCCACAGGGCAGCTGGTAGGCTCAAACCACCAACCTTTTGGTTAGCAGCCAAATGCCATAACCACTACACCACCACAGCTCCTTACAACTCAGATCACTAATACAAAATGTTACATCTTCCAGGAGTCTGTATTTTTTATTCATTTTGTTATTGTTGAGAGTATACACAACAAAACATATACCAATTCAGCAGCTTCTCCATGTACAATTCAGTGACATTGATTACGTTCTTCGTTCTTCTTCGAGTTGTGTAACCATTCTCATCTTCCTTTACTGAGTTGTTTCTCCTCCATTAACATAAACACACTGCCACCCAAGGTTCCTATCTAATCTTTCCAGTTGCTTTTGTTATTTTGTTTCCATATAGATAGTTCTTGAAAGAGCATATAATGCTCAAGTCAGACATTTTTTTTACTAGTTTAGCTAAACTGTTATTTGGTTTTAAGAAGACTTCAGGGGATATTTTTATTTTATGGTTTAAAGATTATCTCAGGGCAATAATTTCAGGGATTCATCCAGTCACCATGGTTCCAGAAAGTCTGGATTCTATGATAAGTTGAAATCCTGTTCTGCATTTTTCCCCTTTTGATCAGGGTCTTCTACAGAATCTTTGATCAAAATGTTCGGTAATGATAGCTAGAGGTAACCAGCCACATATGCCGTATCCTCCTCCTATTCCTTCTCCCTCTGTTGCTCCAGGTGAATAGAGACAAATTATAATCTCTTTGAGAGCCACTTACAAGCTTTTAAGACCCCAGGCACTATACAATGTACTAAGAGGTAGAACAGAACATGTTATTAGGTTAATTAACTAGGACGTCCCATGAAACCATGGGGGTCTGTGTATTTTTAAATGCTCTAAGAGAGGGCAATGCTTAACTCAGAGAAAGCCAGCACTAATGATGAAATCACAGGAGCGCTGGTAGCACAGTGCCTAAGGCACTTGACTGCTAACCTGAAGGCTAGCGGTTCAAACCCACCAGCCACTCCTCGGAAGGAAGGTTGGGCAATCTACTTCCATAGTGATACTGCCTTGGCAACCCAAGGAGGGGTCGCTATGAGTCGGGTCCGACTTGACGGCCGGTAACAACAACAATGCTGAAATCTGGGGCACAGCACTAAAAGCTGGAGGGAAAACATGTTTCCAGGGAACCCCTTAAGCCCCAACAGGGAGGGAATAGCTGCTTCTGTTAACTGGTGGCCAGAACCTCTACACTTCCTGAAAATACACTTCACTTGGTGAACCCTCACTGTGAAAAGCTTCTGCCCCATCCTCCCCCCTCAGCCCTCTCCATCCCATAACATGCAACTGAAAAGGCCAAAAAGGCCAGGCTCTCATCACTTCTAAACTGAAACTTTGGACAACTCACTTAATCTGTCTGAGCCACAGTTTCCTCATCAGCAAAATGGGAGCTCTGGCACTTATGTTGGAGTCTCTGAGTGGTGCAAAGAGTTAAGGGCTCTATTATTAACCAAAGATTGGCAGTTCAAACTCATACAGAGGTACTGCAGAAGAAAGGCCTGGCCATCTGCTTCTGAAAGGTCGTAGCCTCAGGAACCCTATGGAGCACAGTTATGCTCTGTACATACGGGGTTGCTACACCTCAAAATAGACTCTATAGCAACTTGTTTGTGGTTGGTTGTTTTTGTTTTATTGATGTTTTGTTTTGTTTTTTGGTCAGTACTTATCTCCAGAGTTGTAGGGGAGATAATATGGAGACAGCAAAGGCAAGCAAAACACCTGGCCTGGAGGATGGGTCTCATCAATGTTAATTCTCTTCCCTTTCTCCTCTCTCTACTCCCTTGAGTGAGCAAACTCTCAGAGAATGCAAACCCACTATTATCAGGCTAAAGTCAAACAGAATGGAATAGGGAAATGGCTTTATCCCAACCCCCAGTCCAAAAAAAATCATGAAATGCATGCCAAAAATGACTAGAAATGGGGAGATACGTTCTTTAGTTCCTGCTTTAGCCTTTCTTTGGAATGACTGTGTCTGTCACCAGGTTGTCACTGAGTTGGCTGCACCATAGGTCCTTTCAGGGGAATCCCAGGGAACAAAAAGAGGCAGGGAACCAAGGCACCCCCAACACCTCCAGCAAGATGGGCTCCTCTCTCCTCCCCCCCCCCCATGACTCCCTGAGCCTGGGCCGGAAGCCTGGTCCATGACCCCGGCCCCCCAGGACAGTTTACTAAGATAAAGCCAGTTAATGATTGCCCCTCCAAGAGGGTTCACTCCCTCCATCCTGCCTGCCTTTCCAGACCCAGAAATCCAGGGTGGGGAGTGGGGAATGGGGAAGACTAAAAAACAAAAGCAGCCTCCCTTCAGCTTCCAGGATCATCCTGGCCTAATATCCTCTAGAGAATCAACAAATGGGATAATTAGTCCAGTGACACTAATGTCAGCAAAGTATCATACAGTGTTCCTGCAAGCCTTGGGGTTCCTCAGAAGTGGGGCCAGAGGAAAGAGGGAGGGGATGGGCAGGCACAGCACACCCGGTTTCATCTGCCTCATTTGTCAGAATTTTAAAACGTTTTTTCTTTGCATTTCATTTGAAGAAAAGGCTCACTGCTAAGGAAGTCTGAAAATCAATTCACTGGCTTGGTGAACTGAATGAGGACCAGACTTGTCTGTGACAGGAGCTAAACTCAGCTCTCTGGACTCACAGCCCAGTGCCCTTTCTACTTACCATCTGACAACCACTGAGCACTTCATCAGGGCCCATTTCTGAGCCAGGTACTCCTGAGGTACATAAGGCCTCCATCCCTAAGATCTGACTGTCTGGGGCGCTAGGCAGTGCCAGGAGGGGGTGCTGGGATTAGGTACCACATGTATCTGGAACAGGTCAACTGCTGGCCACGGCTCTGTGGTTGTCATCTCCTTCCCACTTAGAGGGCCTCAGCGCTCTCTCCATCTCTCAATCAGCTGCTGTGAACTATGCCCCAATCCTCCCTACATGTCCCTGCATGCCAGCTCACTTGCTCAGGCCCAGCTCCCTCTAGAACACAGCTGGAAGCATTGGGAGAGATAAGGCAAGGGACGTTCAGTGCTACTGTGCCTGCTGCCAGCTTCCCCATATCCTAAGACCTGGCCCTGGTCAGATCCAGCTATGGGATCCCAGCCCCCCAGCTGATGGTGATGGCCAAAGCAGTTAACACTCTTCCTGACTTAAGTCACACAGAGCTAACCTCTTGCCATGCCAAGCATAAACCCTTTAGTATCTGGATTATGTGGAGGCCCAGAAGACCCAGAAAGGGTCTGGGTGGTCAGAGAGGTAGGAGGGCTTCAAGGGCTGGAGCTCCAGCTATTTACCAATCCTTTTGGAAGTATTTAGTATGTTAATAATTGATGATTGTGCTGGTGTGTACCAGCTGACTGTCCACCCTGCCCCAAGCCACTCTTAACTCCAGGCTAGACTCTGCAGTTCCAGGCAAGAATGTCTGGGCTCTGTTCTCCATATCACCATGTCTCCTCCTTCTTGGGAACACTAGGCTAGGACTCCCCTTACTCTCCATACATAAGTGTAGCTCGCATCCAAAGCAGGTGCCTCACTATCCCCTCAGTCCAAATGGCCAGGCCTCAGGCTCGTGGTTTCTACGACTGTTGAAAAATGGGGTACAAGGCTGGCCCCGCAGTACCCAGACAGTTATGAGTAGTCAAAGGATGTTCTTTCCCCTCCTTTCCTCTCTTTCCTTAGATGTTTCCATCCTTCCCACCTTCCTCTCTCTCTCCCTCCTTTCTGTCTGGCCCCACTGTATCAGGGACCCCCTGGGCCAGCCCTTTTTACTGAATGCTCTTCTGTGCCTCAGCTTCTCTGATCCCCCTGGGAAAAGTGGCAGGCCTGGGTAGTGGGAGACAGGCTAGAGGGAAATATGTTCTTCATGTCTCCCTAATTTCCCCTAATGGCACCCTAAGAACTAAGGAAGAACTTACAAAAGGAATTTCTGAGGATATGAGACACACTCCTGTCCATCTGTATGTCAGGCTAGTTGGTGTGACATCTCTAAAGAGAACAACAAGTACAGAGAGAGGTACCAAGCCTCCTCTTCCAAACTCCTGGCATGTCCCAAGGCTTTAAGGAGAGCAGATATAGGCACAGTGAGTCTGTCCTTCACCAGCCTCTGACCACAGCCCAGGGGCAGGGCTGTATAAGCCCCTCTCTTCATTCATCCACCAATCTCTTGCCTTTCCATCCCTCCTCACATCTCTAGGCTGAAAGCTACAAGAACCAATAAACCCTATACACATACAATAACACACACACACCCCGCTACTGCTGCCGCCACCCACAACAGGGCCCCACAGAGAAGAGAGGAGTGTTCCCAGAAATCCAGCTGTTTCAGGCAAGCTGACCTGGGTCATAGAGCCCTTCCCACCTCAGCTGCCAAGAGACTGGGTATCCCTTGCACACCCCCCCACACACACCATATCATCACAGGAGTGAAAGCCCCTCAAACAAATAGTGTCCCTAAAGCCCTGCCGTGGAGCACCATTGCTTCCTGAGCAGCAACTCAGATAATCACATGTGGGGCCCTAGGCTGGAGGACAGGACACCTGAGTTCAAAACCAGGAACTGTCACTGCCTTGTTGTATGACCTGGAGCAAGGCACTGTTCATCTCTGGCCTCAGTGTCCTCTATAAAGTGAAAGCTTTGGATTATATGATTTCTAAAACCCTGTTAGGGCTACCAGCCCATGGTTGTAGGGACAGGGAATAAGCAATAATGATAGGAGCTCTGGACACTCAGCCTATGGCCTGGCAGACTGCAAGAATGGAAGGAGGACCAGGGAGCACCATTCTGGGAGCACTTTTTAGAGATGCTGTAGAGATTACTGGGGTATGTGTGGGCGGGGAGGCAGAGAAAACAGCTCTTCAGTCCATTGATTTGCCTATTACCACCAACCAGAACAGCTGGGCTTGTAACAAGAAAGATTTGAGTTAGATAAGTAGAGGTCCATCAAATTTATGTTCTCTGGGGTGGGGGTAAGGAGTATTTAAGGGTTAATAACAGTAGGCTGTTTATTTAGAGACTTCTAGGCCCATGCCATTCCGGGGAGCTCTGGTAGCGTAGTGGCTAAAGCACTTGACTGCTAACCAGAAGGCTGACGGTTCAAACCCACCAGCCACTCCTCGGAAGGAAGGCTGGGTGATCCTACTTCCGTAGTGATACTGCCTCGGAAACCCAAGGAGGGGTCACTATGAGTCAGGGCCGACTCGACGGCACATAACAACAACAACAACAGGCCCATTCCGGAGCTCTGGTAGCATAGTGCCTAAGGCACTGGACTGCTAACCAGAAGGCTGGCGGTTCAAACCCACCAGCCACTCCTCGGAAGGAAGGTTGGGCATTCCTACTTCCGTAGTGATACTGCCTCGGAAACCCAAGGAGGGGTCGCTATGAGTCGGGGCCGACTCGATGGCAAATAACAACAACAACAACAGGCCCATTCCAAGGAACTCTGGTGGCTTAGCACCTAAGCCACTTGACTGCTAACCAGAAGGTTGGCAGTACAAATCCACCAGCCACTCTGTGGAAGTAAGACTAGGCAATCTACTTCGGTAAAGATTCATCGCTTCAGAAACCCAAAGGGGGTTGCTATGAGTCAGAATCAACTCGATGACAGTGAGTTTGGTTTGGGTTTTTTAGAGGCCCATTCTTGGTCTAGATGAAATGCCAAGGTGTTGGGGAGAGGAAAGGAAGAAAAAGGAGGAGAGGGCAAGACAGGAAATCAGCTCCCAAGCCCCTACTTTGGGAGAGGTAGTGGGTGGGGTGTTCCTGCCTCCAAGCTGGGAGCTGAAGTATAGGAAGGAATTTGTCAAGTGTGGTGGGCTGAGAGCAGGGCAACAGGGGAATGGAATGAGAAGGCTGTCAAGTGGCACAGCAAGTGTTTGTGGAAAATGGAGAAAAAGACCCTTCCCTGGTGGGAGGGGACGAGAGGAAGTCTCAGCCTGGGGCCCTCTGCCCTGGCTCTCTGACCCACTCCAGGAGTACCAGAACTTTGTTGGAGCATGGCCTGCTGTCTCTGCAGTGACATCAGTGCCAGCAAAGGAACCCCAGAGCCAGAGAAGTAGAGATGCTATGCATCTAGCCTAGACCCCAAACACTGAGAAGTCTATGGTGTCTACAGGGCAGAGACTGTGGGTAGCAAGGGGTTCCTTCTCCCCAAAACTGCTGGGAACACATAAGCCACTCCTGTGCTTTCTCTGGGTGCAACACCCCCCTTCACCTGGGGCAGAGGAGAAGCTCTGGAGAGAAAGGTTACCCTTGCTTTACTCCTGGCCTGGCGCTTGGGCAGGTGGGATCATACTGAGATTCTTTCCATAGCCCCTCCTTCTCTGTCCCATACCCAAGAATATTTGGGTCTCGTAGGAAAACTGAGGCTGAAAAACCATCCAGGGAAGAAGTCCTTCTTTCTCTCTATCCACCTCCATTTTTGTTGCAATGAGGGTCAGGTATGGTGAAGGATGAGCAAGAGAATGGGGCCTAGCCCCCCAAATACATCAGTCAAGTAATAGACAATTTGAAATGAGGAAGGTGTACCTGGAAGGGGCTGGTTGAACAAAAGTGCTCTTATGCAAATGAGTTTATGCATATGTGTTATGAGGGGAAGAAGCCCTGTTGGTGCACTGGTTTAGCACTCTGCTGCTAACCAAAAGATCGGTGGTTCACAGGAGAAAGATGTGGCAGTTTGCTTTCATAAAGATTATAGCCTTGGAAACCCTATGGGGTAGTTTTGCTCTGTCTTGTAGTTGGAATCAACTCCAAGACAGCAGGTTTTTACTATGAGTGGACTGGGTCTACCCCATCCACTCCTCTCTGGAGGCCCAGGTCCCCAGCCCCAATCTTCCAACCCAGAAAGGTTTAAGTAATGCCACAGCCTGTCAACTGTCCCTATCCATCATAGTGCCTCCTCCCAGCCTGTCTCCACATCGCCATCCTCTCCTTCCCTGTTTGTCCTTCCCAACCAGGAGTTGAAGATTTCTCCTACCATCTTCCCAGGTTCTCACACAAACCTCCTCACAACTACCTGGGGACTCACTTCTCATACCTCCTCCCCTCCTGGTCCAAAGCTCCTCCAGGAATTCCTGGGTCTCTAAAAATAGGGCTGCAGTTGTACCCACTCTCCCCAGGGCTGGCAGAGGCAGCTTCTAGCCTCTTCAAAGCTGCCCCAGGGGAAGGTGAGAAGTGGAGAGGGGCTGTCCAGCTAAGCTGACTCTGCACAAGCTAAGGAGCTACTCCTTGGGCCCATGGGAGGAAAGACCCTCTACATCCAGTCAGAGATGGGGGGAGCCCCCTTCTGCCTAAGCCAATTGGGCAACTTCCAGATGAAGCTGTTTACTGACTGTGGATAACTTCCAGACATTCTCTGGAAGCCCACGTTGTTGTTGTTGTTGTTATGTGCCGTCGAGTCGGCCCCGACTCATAGCGACCCCTCCTTGGGTTTCCGAGGCAGTATCACTACGGAAGTAGGATTGCCCAACCTTCCTTCCGAGGAGTGGCTGGTGGGTTTGAACCACCAGCCTTCTGGTTAGCAGTCAAGTGCTTTAGCCACTATGCTACCAGAGCTCCCCTGGAAGCCCACAGTCCCCCCTTAATTAGGACCCCTCCCCTGTGCCTCATCTGATATCACCCCAAGCCTCCAGAGGGCGCGGGAGAGCAGTGCTGGACTTCCCAGCCCCTGGGGCATGTGCAGGTGGCTCTTTGTACAGGTCCCTGGAACGAACAGGCTGTCCTTAGGAGAGGGAGCACCGTCCTGGAGGCTGTTTAACCAGACTCATCCTTCTGGAGACAGGAGAGTATGATCAGGGCTGGAGATGGGGCTGCTTGGCAGATGCTGGGGTAGGAGAAGCAGGCTGGGCTGTGGGAACCCTGGTAAATGGTGGGTTTGGCAGTGGACCATGATCTGAGATGGCAATCCTGCCATGATGTTGGAGGACAGAAAGGAGAGCAGTGGCCTGGGCCCCTAGAATTTCTGCCTGATCTTGGAAGAGGATTGGGGCTTTCTGGCTCACACAGCAACCCCTGACCCCTCCCCAGTGAAAGGCCAGAACTAGAGTGAGGCAAGTGGGGCAGCTAGAGCACAAAAAATTAAAGGGTCGTGTGCAAGTGCAGGGTGAGCCCTGAGGGTGGTGCCTCCTTAAATATTCCACCCTGGTCACCTCACTTGTTTCACCTTAGTCTCAGCCCTGTCCCTTGAGCTGCCTGTCTTGGGATCTAAAACCATAAGAATATTTAAAGCAGAAGTGGAGTGAGGAAAACAGAAAACCAAACTCACTGCCATCAAGTCGATTCCAACTCAAAGCGACCCCCTTGGGTTTCTGAGGCAGCAGATTTTTACAGAAGTAGATTGCCCAGTCTTCCTTCCATGGAGTAGCTGGTGGGTTTGAACCACCAACCTTCTGGTTAGCAGTCAAATGCCTTAGGCACTACACCACCAGAGCTCCTTGGAGTGAGGAGAGGGGCCTTTTTTTTTTTTTTTTTTTTTTCTACACAGGACCTCTCAGGGAAAAGAACTTGCACCTGACTCAACTAGAAGGGCAGAGAGAAAAGTTTGAGGTGAGAGACAGCCATCTCCTGGGCCCTGTGTTTATGTCTGTGTTGTCTATGTCAGTGTCTATGTATGTATTTGTACATTCAAACTGTGCATCTGCCTATTTCTAGCTATGTGACCTTGGGCTAGTTACCTAGCCTCCCTAAGCCTCAGTTTCCTTGAAGAAAGTACAATATGTGCTGCATAGGGTTGTTGTGAGGATTGAATGAGATAATATACGTAAAGGATGTAGCATAAGAACCTGTCTCACACACAGTTTTTGTTAGGTGCCACTGAGTCGGTTGCAACTCACAGCAACCTTATGTACAATGAAAAGAAACACTGCCTGGTCCTGCACCATTCTCACAATCTTTGCATCATTGCAGCCACTGTGTCAGTCCATCTAATTGAGGTTCTTCCCCTTTTTTGTTTACCCTCTACCAAGCATGATATTCTTCTCCAAGGACTTGTCCCTTCTGACAACATGACCGAAGTACAAGAGACTACGTCTGGCCATTCTTGCTTTGAAGGAGCATTCTGGCTATACCTCTTCCAAGATGGATTTGTGTTTTCTTCTGGCAGTCCATGGTATTGTCACTATTCTTCGCCAACACCACAATTCAAATGCATCAATTCTTCTTGGGTCATCCTTCTTCACTGTCCAGCTTTCACATGCATATGAAGTGATTGAAAATACCATGGATTGGGCCAGGCACACCTTAGTATTCAAAGTGATATCTTTGTTCTTTAACACTTTACACAGGTCTTTTGCAGCAGATTTGTGTAGTGCAATATATCGTCTGATTTCTTGACTGCTGCTTCCATGGGTGTTGATTGTGGACCCAAGTAAAATGAAATTCTTGACAACTGCAATCTTTTCTCCATTTATCATAATATTGTTTATTGGTGCAGTTGTGAGTGTCTTTAAAGCCTTGTTCTTTATGAAGTCCAGCTTCTCAGATTATTTGCTCAGAATACTAACTGAATAAGTATGGTGAAAGGATACAACCCTAATACACAGTTTTCCTGATTTTAAACCATGCAGTATCCTCTTGTTCTTTAGAACAACTGAATGTTGATCTAAGTACAGATTCCTCATGAGCACAATTATGTGTTCTGGAATTCCCATCCTTTGCAGTGTTATCCATAATTTGTTATGATCTGCACAGTCAAATGCCTTTACATAATAAAAAAAACATAGGTAAACATCTTTCTGGTATTCTTTGCTTTTAGCTAAGGGCCATCTGACATCAGCAATGATATTCCTCATTCCATGCTCTCTTCTGAATCTGGCTTGGATTTTTGGCGGTTCCCTGTCAATACACTGCTACAATAGTTTTTGAATTATCTTCAACAAAATTTTACTTGCATGTGATATTGACAATATTGTTTGATAATTTCTGCATTCTGTTGCATCACCTTGGAATGGGCACAAATACAAACCTCTTCCATTTAGTTGTCCGGGTAGCTGTGTTCCAAATTTCTTGGCCTAAATGAATGAGTGACTCCAGCACTGCATCCATTTGTTGAAACATCTCAGTGGGTCTTCCATCAATTCCTGAAGCCTTGTTTTGTTTCCAAAAACAAGGCTCACACACAGGAAGAGCTAAATCAATGGTGGTTGCATTTCCATTATTGGAGTACCTGGATGGCACAAACAGTTAACCAAAAGTTTGGAGGTTCAAACCATCCCAGGGACACCTCAGAAGAAACGGCTGATGACCTGCTTCTGATAAATCAGCCACTGAAAACCCTGTGGGGCACAGCTCTACTCCAACATACATGGGGTGACTGAAGTCCGAATCAAATCAACAGCAACTGGGATTTTTTTTTATTCCCATTTTTATTAACATTATTATTACTGTGTGGTCCCAGCCTATTTTGCAGCCTTCCTTGCCTACACATACGTACATCCCATTTCAACCAGACAGACAGGTCTTCTGACAGCCCCAAACACACATTGCTTACTACTTTCTTTTTACGTATTTATTTTTATTGTGATTTGGATGAAAGTTTATAGAGCAAATTAGTTTTCCATTCAACAATTTATACATATTTTGTTTTGTAACATTAGTTGCAATTCCCTCGATGTAACAGTACCCTTCCCAGGTCCTCTGAGTTCCACGTTTTCATTCCTCCTCCTTTCCAGTCCCTTCCTGCCTTCTTAGCTTTGTTTTTGGGCAAATACTGCCCTTTTGGTCTCATATAGTTATTCTAAGGAATACCTTCCTCACCAGTGTTCACTGTATAGGCCTGTGTGTTGTTTGCCTGCAAAGTGATCCCCAGGAGTGGGTTTTGTTCCAGGTTTGAAGGGTGTCTAAGAGCCACAATGGAGCTCTGGTAGCATAGTGCCTAAGGTACTTGAATGCTAACCAGAAGGCTGGCAGGTCAAACCCACCAACCACTCCTTGGAAGGAAGGTTGGGCGATCTACTTCTGTAGTGATACCACCTTAGAAACCCAAGGAGGGTCGCTGTGAGTTGGGGCTGATTCGACGGCACATAACAACAACAAGAACCATGGTCTCAAGGGTTCTCAGACCATTGCTTATTTCTCTATCCTGGTCTATGCATCAAGCTCTGGGGCAAGAAGACTTCCTGGACCACATGTGTTCTGTGATATCCCCAAAACTCCTACAGCATGAGCTGTCTACAAATCTTGTGTTGTTGTTTTTGTTGGGTGCCATCTAGTCAATTCTAACTCATAGTGACCCCATGTGATGAAGTAGAACTGCTCCACAGAGTTTTCTTGGCTGTGATGTTTATGGAAGCAGATCACCGGAACTTTCTCCCACCGAGTCCCTGGGTGGGTTCAAACAGCCAGCCTTTCACTTAGCAGCCCAGTGCCTAACTGTGCCACCAGGGCTCCTTACAACACTTACACCAGTTTCAAATTGTTGTCCAGTGTATTTAACTTTGTGAAGGAGTGTGTGTATGTTTATGTGTGTGGTCTCTCTCCAAAAACATTCCAAGAGAGGAGGAGCCTTATTTTCCACTAATTTTTATCCCCTCATTCCTACCTGAGGATTAATTGATGCATGCACTTGTAGACATCCAACAATGTTTTGCTTGTGTGTTTTGCCTATGAAATAGATTACAATGATCTCCCTTTACAGATGAGAAAACAAACACTCAGAGAGTTTAAGTAACTTGCCCAAGGTCACACAGCAAATGACAAAGCCGGGATTTAAACTGAAGTCTATCTGGTTCCAAAGCTTCTTCACCACTATGGTTTGAATAAAAGAATGAACGAGAATTTCCTTTTATGATCAAAGAAGGAAATAACAACAAAGCAAGCTGAGAGCAGAACTTCAGTCAAATGCTTTCAGGATTTCAAGTCAGAGCCCGTTGGCGGTCAAATCCTGCTGTATACTGTCCAGAGTGAGCTCAGAGCCTCACTCCTCACAGAAAAGAGGTCCCCACCTCACTAGGCTTTCAGAAAAAATTTTCAGCAAACAGCGTTGAAAACAAAAACCCTCATCCCAGAGTGAGTGAGGAAAATCACTTACCCTGATCCTTCCATCCCCAGAATGTTCCCTCTGGTCAATTGGGCTCTATTTTAACTGTCTACAGGATTAAATCTTATTTCCTCTCCCTCTGATGATCAGCAGTTTAGCAACTTTTTGATGACATCGGTCAGATAGCAAACATAACATGGAGTAACCATTAGAAAACCAGAGATTTTCTCATATACCTGTAACCACTCGGTCTTCTACTCAGATTTCACTACAGGGAATGAATCCTTTCAGATCTCCATCTTTCTCTGCCACCTTTGGTCACTCTGGGGCTAATCTGACTTGTATTCTCTATTCCACTGCTTTGTAGAGCTGTAACCTAGAGTAGATCATTCTCTCTGTGCCTCAGTTTGCTCATGTAGAAAATAGGGACAATTACAATACCAGCTTCACAGGCTACCATAAGGGTTTAATGAGGCAGTGTGTATGAAGCACACTGGCTTGGAGTGAGTACATAAAAAAATGTTTGGGGCTTGTTGGTGGTGTCGTCTAGATGATCCCACTCTGGCTACAGGGAAATTGCTTCCCCCTCAGGTCTGCTAGGGTGCACCTCTCTCAGAACTGGCTCTCTGTGTTTGTTCCTTCCCATCCAGTCACACCCCAGCCCCCCAAAAGACCTAGAACCATGGAACTCCATGGATGAGAAGGTACAGAGAGTGTATCCAGTCCACCTTTATTTTTCCTTACAGAGAAGGTAACACCCTCCGCAACCTGAATGGCTTGCCCCAAATCACACACCTATTTGCTTCCACATTACCTGTAAAACCCTCTACATCCACAAAATGGGCCCTCCACATCTAGGCCAACAAAGCTAAGTTTGCTCAAAACAGTTTTGGACTTTCCCTTTTTTTATGAATTGACCTCAGACTTGGTTGTACGTCAAATAAGGAAACCAATCTCATAATTTGGTGCCACACCTTGGTTTGGACAAAAAAGAAAAAAAGGTGTTGTTATTACCCCCTCCATTTGCTCACTCTCATAGGTCACAAGTGTTGGCACTAAACTACTTTTGGCTATTTCCACACACTATTTCATTTCCAAGGATAAAGTCTTCACAGCGTTAAGGAATATATTTTTAGTGTGCTAAAGGCTCTAAAGGCAACTCATGTGTTTATTTGTTGATTCATAAATTTAGTATATTTCCTGATACTTTCTTACATGCCAGGCCCTGTGTTTGGAACTGGAAATACAGCAGCAATGGACAAACTCAATTCTTGCCCTCCTACAATCAACAAGATAGCTCCCAAACAGAACACACCTGGTCTATTTGTGTCGTATGATTACATGGAAGACTGGTAGTGATACATGGCTATAGTAGTGGATTCAGAGGACTTCCAGGGAAAGCTAGCAGCCTGAACACTTGTCTCTACTTTTGCTTTGTCTTGAAATTCTACTGTTTTGGTTACCTAGTGTGGCTCTGACAGGAATATACCACAAGTGAGATGGCTTGAACAAACAGGAATTTATTCTCTCACAGTTTGGGAGGCTAGAAGTCCAAGTTCAAAATGCTGGGCTCTAGGGGCTGCGTGAAAGCCCCTAGATGTTGGGCTTCAGCTTTGCATCTTGCTCCAGGCCACGGAAGCTGGGAGCTTTTCTTCACTCAGACAGCTGCTGGTTGCTAAGGCTGACAAACCCAAGGTCAGCAAGTGAAAAGACAGTCCTGATATTACCAAACTACACAGCAGGCTATTGATTCAAATCCATTAAAAGCCCCAAGATCAGCAGAGCATGGCAGGCTACTGAATGAAGACTTGGCTGCATGGAGGGTTCAAGCCTGCCAAAAAGCTAGAGATCTTTCTCAAAATTGCTTCTTATATACTGGAAGCAGCCCACGTCTCTAAAACAGCTACTCAGGTTCTCTAGTAGATTCCTCTGTGGAGTTAATTACCAGTCTCACCATGGGGAATAACTACTTCCAGCTGCCCGGCCGTTCAACCAGGCCCAGCCAAGATGACACACAACATGAACTACCACACCTACCAAAAAAAAAAAAAGGTAAAAGCTTTTAAAACTAATAATAATAATTAAAAGCATAAACCTACAAGGACAGAGTGAATGAGAGAGGAAGCTAGAAATTCTGGAAGCTAGAAAACAGGTGGAGAATAGGATAAGAACACCAGGAAGTGGTAGAGGAGCCATGTTGTAATTATTGGGTGCTATCCAAGTCAATTTTCGACTCATTGTGACCCCATGTGACAGAGTAGAACTGCCCTATAAGATTTCCTAGACTGTAATCTTTACAGGAGGAGCCCTGGTAGTGTAGTGCCTAAAGCACTTGACTGCTAACCAGAAGGCTGGTGGTTCAAACCCACCCACTACTCCTCTGAAGGAAGGTTGGGCAATCTACTGCCATGGTGATACTGCCTCGGAAACCCAAGGAGGTATCACTATGTGTCAGATCTGACTTGAAGGCACATAACAACAATAATCTCTATAGGAGCCAAGTCTTTTATACCATGGAGCTTCTGAGTGGGTTCGAACCACCAACCTTTCAATTAGCAGCATAGCTCTTAACCATTGCACGACTAGGGCTCCTTTAGGGAAAGCCATGAGCACCTAATTTATACCCCAGAATCCCTGAAAGGCTCAGGAATTGGTGGCACAGGTACCTCCGGAAATGGGAGTAAAAGGGACTAAACAAATAAAGAGGACTGGTGGAAAGTGCTTTTAAAAAGCAGTCAGATCCTTAGATCTCCTTGCCATATCCCCACATACACACCCATAGCCAGAAAAAGACTAGAGGATTATTCCCTGCAGAGAGTATAGCAGCATCTCTGGACCTAAAGGAGTCCCTGGGTGGCATAAACACCCTCACCTGCTAACAACATGTTGGAGGTTGGAGTCCACACAGATATGCCTTGGAAGGAATGCCTGGCAACCTACTTCCAAAAAAAGCAACCACTGAAAATGCTATACAGTGCAGTTATACTCTGACACCCATGAGGTCACCATGAGTTGGAATCAACTCAAAGACAACTGGTTAACTGGTCTGATCCAGAGGACCCCAGGATGCTGGGAGGCAGGGGTATCTTATTGAAAATGTTCACATGGTGGATGCTGAGATCCTAGCCCTCTTCCCTACTGGGTTCTCAGATACTAGCCTTTTTCCTCCAGGCAGGAAACTGGAGGATGTTTCTCTGTGGAATCTGACCAACGTGACAGGAAAAGAAGACCCAAAGATATTAGCACTGGAGGCTTCAAAATAAAACAGCCCAGCCAGATCACCCTAGAACGAGGCTCACAATGACAAGCCACACACACACATACACTCAGAGTTCCAACCAGTTTTTCAAATCTCCGCACTTGAAAATAAGCAAACAAATAAGGATTATGAGACATCTAAGGAAAGCTTTGAACACCAAAGACAGAGACCAAAACAAACAGACAGAGAGAAGGTGACTTGCAGGAAGCCAAAACTACATCGTGAGATAAAAGCTTAAAAATAATGACACATTATCATATCCTGAGAATGATCAGAAAAAAAAAAAATTGTGAAAATAGAACAAAAACAGAACAGCATTTTCAAAAGCACACAAAGAACAAGAGAGAGGGCTTGAAAAATCAAACACGTGATACCAAACTAAAAAATGCAGTAGAAATTCAGAAGATAAAGATGAGTAAATCTCCATGGAGTAGAGGGAAAAGAACAAAAGGATGGAAAAATATGACTGACTGTAAGGACCTCTGGTGGTGTAGTGGTTAAGGCATTTGGCTGCTAACCAAAGGATCAGTGGTTTGAACCCACCAGTTGCTCTGTGGAAGAAAGATGAGGTCTGCTTCCATAAAGAGTTAGAGCTGTGGAAACCCAGTGGGGGTCACCATGAGTTGGAATTAACAAAATGGCAGTGAGTTTGATTTTGGGTATTTTTTTCTTTTCTTTTTTTTTTTTTTTTGGTACACAATAAAATTACAGGATCAGTCCAGGTAGTCCAACATGCAATATAAGAAGAATAACAAACAGAGAAAACTAAGGCAAAGGATATCGTCAATGACATAATTCATGAAAAGTTCCCAGAACTGAAGGATTCCTAGACTGCATTGCCCAGTGCAATGGATAAAAATAATGGTAAACACTTCTATGTACAATTCTGAGTGCTTTGCACACATTAACTTATTCAGAACACGCACAATAATCCTCACTTTACAAACAAGGAAACTGAGGTACTGAGCCCATGCCCAAGCTTATAAATGACAGAGCCATGATTTAAACCCAGGCAAGCTGAATTTGAGACACCCTGCCCTTAACTACCATGTTACATGGTCTCTCAAAATAGAGTCACATCATGACATACCATCATGGAATTTTAGAACACTAGGGACAAAGAGAGGATCCTACAAGTTTCTAGAGAGGAATTTAAAAAAAAAAAAAAAGTCACCAATCAGAATGGCTTGGGAGTTCTCAACAGCAAACTGGAAGTTAGAAGATGAAGAAGGAATTCCTACAAAAGCAAAGTAATTTCCAGTCTGGAATTCCTAACCTAGCCAAGCTTGCAAAAATGTATGAGGGTAGAAAAAAAACATTTTCAGACCCAACTGGATCTCAAAAATTTCACTTTTCATGCATTCTTTCCTAAGAAACTTCCAGAAGAGACATGAGATCCAGGAGATCTAACACAAGAAAAAGGCAAAGGGGAATCTCCAGAATGAAGGGTGATCCCAGGATGGAGCTATGCACCAAGATGTGGTGTTTACATTTGTGCATCAACTTGGCTGGGCCTGGTTGAGTAGCTGGGCAGCTGGTGGTAGTTATTCCCCATAACGAGACTGGCAATCAACTCCATGGTGGGATCTACCACAAGCAGCTGAGTTACTGCCTTTGGGATGTGGTCTGCTTCCTGTATATAAGGATAAGCCTTGGGAATGGTCTCTAGCCTATAGCACGCTTGGATCCTACATGTAGCCGTGTCATTGCTCAGCAGCCTGCTATGCTCTGCCGACCTTGGGACTTACAATGGACTTAAGTTAATGGCCTGCCATGTGGTTTGGTAACATCAGGACTGTGTCTTTTTACTTGTCAACCTTGGGGCTTCTCAGCCTCAGCAGCCAGCAGCTGTCTGAGTGAAGAAACGCCTCTAGCTCCAGTGGGCCAGTAGCAGTAGGCAGAGCTGGACCCCAAGGTTGAGGGGCTTTCACCCAGCCCCTAGAGCCTGGCACTTTGAACTTCAACTTAAAGTCTCCAAATTGTAAGGATAAACTCCTGTTTGTTAAGGCCATCCCATTTGTGGTATATTTCTTGTTAAAGCGGCACTAGGTAACCAGAACACCAAGCATGGAAGGCAGTCAGTCTAGATAAGGGCAGGTCAGAGCGCTCCAGGAGACTTTCATAACAAGAAGAAATTGATAGAACATCTGACATATCTCAATGTCTTGAGAGGAGATAAGACAACTGGCAAGAGTCTACTGTTGCATTATTAATAAATACGTAGAAAACTAAAAAAACAGAAAAGCCAGACAATTATAAATTCCAGGGGGGAGAATTTACAGGGAATGAAAAGCAATAATTCACTATATGGCTCAGCTATATAAAACATTTACAGTCATAAATACAAACACTGAATACTGATCTACTCCAAAGTAAACATAATCATACTGGGAGAACAAGGGGATGGGACAAGTACACATATGTGCAGAGAGCCAGGGGAGAAATAAATGCTTAAAGGAAAAGGAAAGAAATCATAGATTAATGGATTAAAGATCATGCTCTAAATACGATGGACAGAAATTAAACTTTAAAAAAACACTCACACCTTTATTGAGAAACAATTGACAAAAAGTGTCAGCAGTTGGCTCTGACTCAAGGCAACCATACGTGTAATGAAATAAATTTTGTTCTGTCCTGCACCATCTTCATGACTGATGGTACTTTTTAGTCCATTATTGTGTCTTTCTGCAGATTTAAAGTGTATAATTTGATAGATTTTGACATATGTGTATGTATATATCCATGAAACCATCACCACAATCAAGATACTAAACACAGCTGTCACTCCAAAAGTCTCCAGTTGCCTTTGTGATCCCTGCCTCCCACCTTTCCTCGCACCTTACCCTCTCCCCACAGGCAGCTACTGATCTGCTTTCTGTCACTTGTTTGTGACAAAAATTTTCTAGAGTTTTGTATAAATTGAAACACACACAATATATTTTTCACCTGGCTTCTTTCATTCAACATTTTTTTTCTTTTTGTTGTGATTTGGGTGAAAATTTATGGAGCGAATTCAATTTCTTTACAGCAGTTCACATACATTTTGTCTCATGACATTGACTACAATTTCCCACAATGAAACAGTGCCCCTCCCACTTCCTCCCCATAGTTAGTTACCTCTTCCCTGTGTCCTTCCCTCCATGAACTCCTGCCCCCTGTGCATAAATAGCCCTTCTTTCTCCCATGATTTCAACATTATTATTTTTATATTCATCTATGTTGTTGCTTGTGTCAACTAGTTCATTCTTTTTATTCATTAGTAATATCCCATTGTATAGACAGACCACAGTTTGTTTATCTATTTGCCTTTGATGGATATATAATTTTTTTTCTGGTGGACTGCCGTAAGTTTTAATATAATAGGTTTTGTAAGGATTTTTTTTTTTTAGGATTTGTGTGTGTGTGTGTGTGTGTGTGATTTGGGTGAAATTTTACAGAGCAAATTCACTTTCCATACAGCAGTTCATATACACCTTGTCTCATGGCATTGACTACAATTTACCACAATGCAACAGCTCCCCTCCCACTTCCTCCCGATGGTCACCTCTTCCCTGTGTCCATCCCTCCAAGCACTCCTGCCCCCTGAGCTGTCTCCCTGTGCATAAGCAGCTCTTCTTTCTCCCATGATTGTTCTCTCCAAGGGGTATATCTACCTCAGGTAGATATGGCTCAGCCATATAGTTCAACTCGTATGCCTGTCTTTTGTTTGACTGGAAGCCACAGGTGTGGGTTCAATTCCAAACCTGAAGGGCAGCTAGGGGCCATAGTCTCAGTGGCTTTGATGGATATTTGAGTTGTCCCTAGTTGGGGCTGTTTCAAATAAACCTGCTATGACCATTTGTGTACAAGTCTTTTGCGCAGAGATATGATTTCATTTCTGGCTAGTAGGAATATATTTAACTTTTTAAGAAACTGCCTAACTATAAAATACTACACAAAAACATTGTTCTACATCCTACTTTGGTGAATAGCAACTAGGGTCTTAAAAGCTTACAAGCAGCCATGTGGATGCAACAATGAGTCTTTCCTCATCCAGGGCAAAGAAGAATAAAGAAAACTAAACACACAGAGAAAAAAATCAGTCCAAGGGACTAGTGGACCATGCAAACCTCAGCCTATATGACCATGAGACCAGAAGAACTAGATGGTGCCCAGCTACCACTGTTAACCACTCAGAAAGGGATCAGTGCAGGAGATCCTGGACAGTATGGGAAAACAATGTGGAACAAAACTCAAATTCATAAAAAGAAAGACCAGGTTTACTGGTCTGTTAGAGCTTGGTGAGACCCCAGAGACTGTAGCCACTAGATACCCTTCAGGCCTGGAATTGAACTCTCTCCTGTGGCTTCCAGCCAAATAAACAGGCATATAAGGTGAGTGTTTCAATCAGGTAGATATACTCCTTAGAACGTCAATCCTAAGAGAACACAGGGGCAATATTTGCACAGGGAGATAGCTCAGGGGGCAAGAATACATAGGAAAGAAGGATATAGAGAAGAGATAACTATAAGGAGGAAGTGAGAAGAAAGCTGTTACATTGTGGGAAATTGCAGTCAACATCATGAAATAAAATGTGTATGAAGTGCTGTATGGAAAATGAATTTGCTCTGTAAACTTTCACCCAAATCACAATAAAAATTAAAAGAAAAGAAACTGTCGAACTATTTTCCAAACTGGTTGTTCTATTTAACATTCCCACCAGCAGTGTACAAGAGTTCCAGTTGCTCACATCCTTACCAAAAGATCAAATCTTTTTCATTTCAGTCATTGCAATAGAGCTCTGGTGGCATATTGGGTAAGGCATTTGGCTGCTAACCAGAAGGTCAGTGGTTCAAACCCACCAGCTGCTCCATGGGAAGAAGATGAGGCAATCTATTTTCATAAAGATTTACAGCCTTGGAAACCCAATGGGGGTTGCTATGAGTCAGAATCGATTCAATGTCAGTGGGTTTGTTCTTTTTTGGTTTAATAGGGATGTAGTGATATCTCATTGTGGTTTTAATTTGCATTTCCCTAATGACTAATGATGCTGAACCTCTTTTCATATCTTTGTTTTCATATGTATATCTTCTTTGGTGAAGTATCTGTTCAAGTCTTTCGTCCATTGTTTAATTGGGGTGTTTGTTTTCTTATTTTTGAGTTTTGAGATATATCCCAGAAAGAAGTCCTTTATCAGATATATGATTTGCAAATATTTTCTCCCAATCTGTGGCTTATTTCCTTCTCTTAATAGTGTCTTTCAAAGAGCTGAGATTTTAAATTTTGATAAAGTTCAATTTATCAATTTAGTCTTTTATGTATCATATTTTCAATATTGTATCTAAGAAATCTTTGCCAAATACACAGATTTTTCTCCCATGTTTTATTCTACAAGTTTATACTTCTAGTTTTTTATATGTATGCCTATGCTCAATTTCAAATTAATTGTTGTGTATGGTGTGAGATGTATATGAAGACAAGTTCTTTTTTTTTTTTTTTTTTTTTGCATATGGTTAACTAATTGCTCCAGCACCATTTATTGACAAGACTATCCTTTCTCTACTGCATTGCCTTTGCACCTTTGTCAGAAATCAGTAGGTTATACATCTGTGGGTCTATTTCTAAATGCTATATGATTCCATTGATCTATTTATCTATTTTTTTATATCAATATCACACTGTCTTGATTATTATAGCTTAATAACAAGTCTTGAGACCAGGTAATGTTAGTAATCCTCCTATTTTGTTTTTCTTTTTCAAAACTATTTAGTTGTTCTAGGTCCTTTACATTTCCATATGTATTTTAGGGTCAGTTTGTCAATTTCTGCAAAAAGGCTGGTGAGATTTTGGTAGGGTTATATTGAATCTATAGATCAACTTAGGAAGAACTGACACTTTAACAGTATTGAGTCCTCTGACCTATGTATAGATCTTGCTTATCTCCTGTCAGATTTACCCTTAAGTTTTTCATATTTTTGATGCCACTGTAAAATTATTATTTTTAAATTTCAAGTTGCAATTGTTTGTTGCTAATATATAGATACTGCCTCGGAAACCCAAGGAGGGGTCGCTATGAGTCGGGGCCGACTCGACGGCAAACAACAACAACAATATATAGAAATACAATTTATTTTTGTATATTGATCTTGTATCCTGAAACCTTGATAAATTCATTTATTAGTTCTAGAAGCTCCTTTTGGGAGAAAGATGTGGCAGTCATCTTCTATAAATATTCCAAACCAAAACCAAACGTACTGCCATGGAGTCAATTCTGACTCATAGCAACCCTATAAGATAGAGCAGAAAGCCATAGGGTTTCTCAGGCAGTAAAGCTTTACAGAAGCAGACTGACTCATCTCTCTCCTGCAGAGAAGTTGGTGGGTTCAAACCACTGACTTTTTGGTTAGCAGGCTAATGTTTTCATCACTGTGCCACCATCTTGACTCTGTAAAGATTACAGCCTTGGAAACCCTAGGGGCAGTTCTACTCTATGCTATAGGGTCGACTATGAGTCGGTATTAACAGCAACGGATTTTTTTAGTAGCTTCCTTAACAATTCCATCAGATTTTCTGCATGAATGATCATATGATCTACAAATGATGATAGTTTTACTTCTTTTCCAATATGAATATCTTTTATTTCTTTTTCTTGCCTTATTACACTGTTTATAACTTCTGGTGCAATGTTGAATAGAAATACACCTAATCCTCATTTATCAACTATCTCATTATCCAATATTTCACATTTACAATAGTGAAAAACCTACTTCCAATTATTTTGTATTATAGAGACATATGTCTGGCAGTAACAAACACTGAGCTGTAAGACAAAAGTGACACTGGCTATGATAGTTAAGATTGTGACTCAACTTGGCTGGACCATGAGTCTCCGTGGCTTAGTAGTTATGTAATGATGTAATTTGGCAGTTACGTAAAGATACAGTCATTCTCCATTTTATAATCTGATGTGATCATCCTCCATTTTGGCATGAAGCAGATTTTCACATAACGACCTGGTCTTTGATATGTTGATAAGTGAAGAGTGAATGTAGTGAGAGTGAACATCCTTGTCTTACATCTGATCTTAGAAAAAAAACATTCAATCTCTCACCATCAAATATGATGCTAGTTGTAGGTTTTTCATAAAGACTTTTAACAAGTTGAGAAAGTTCCCATCTATTTCTGGTTTGCTGAACGTTTTTATCAGAAAGGATGTGGCATTTTATCAAACATTTTTCCTGCATCTACTGAGTAGATGATATGTTTTAATCCTCTAGAGCTTCCAGATAAGAACTTAGTCCAGCCAACACCTTGATTCCAGCCTTGTGGTACTCAGAGCAGAGAACTCAACCACACCATGCCAGACTTCTGACATCCATCACTGTGAGCTAGTAAGGAGGGATGTTTTAAGCTGCTAAGTTTGTAGATTGCTTGTTAGACAGCAATACAAAACTAATATACTCAGGGTCATGGAGAGTCATAAATATAGATAGCCTTTTCTTAAGAGTTTGACTTTAATGGCAAATCCCAACTAGATTGTAAGCTTCCTGAAGGTATAACCCAACAGTGCTAGGTGTCTCCTCCACTAGATTGTGCCAAGTACATAGCAGACACCAGGACATATTCTACAAATGGGTAAAAAGTTTTAATAAAAGGCAAGATATTTAGGAATATTGTATAGCCTCTTGTACTGGCCACTTTGAAGGGCTGTTAATAGTTCCATGAGTTTTTGTGTGCTCTTAAGAAAAAGCTGTTGTCACATGAACCACAGCTTCTACTAGCCTGAGCCCAGAAGAACTAGATGATGTCCAGCTACTAATACCAACCACTCTGATCAGGATCACAATGGAAGGTCATTAAAAAATCATTTTAAAAAAAAGACCAGAATTACTGGTCTAACAGACACTGGTGGAACCCCAAGACTATGGCCTTTAGATATCCTCCAAACCTGAAACCAAATCCACTCGTGGAGACCATCTTTCAACCAAACAGTAGACAAGCCTATAAAGTGAACAATAACACCCATGAGGAACATGCTCCTCAGAATAATCAACCATATGAGACCCAAAAAGCAGCATTTGCCCAAACACAAAGTTCAGAAGGCATGATGAGGCAGAAAGATGGGCAAATGGAAATGCGGACCTAGGGGAGGAAATGAGGAAAGTGCTATTATATTGAGGAGATTGCAACTAATGTCATGAAACAAAATGTGTATAAATTGTTAAATGGAAAACTTATTTGCTCTGAAAACTTTCACCCAAACCACAATAAAATGTTCAAAAAAAAAAAAAAAGGTGTCATTAGGTGCCATTGAGTCAATTTTAACTCATAGTGACCCATGTGATAGAGTAGAACTGCCAGATAGGGTTTCCCAGGCTATAATCTCTGTGTGTTTATTCAGTGGAGCAGCTGGGTGGATTTGAACTGCCAATATTTCAGTCAGCTGAGCATGGAACCATTGCACCACCAGGCCTCCTAAGAAAAAGTTACTCTTCTGAATATGCATAACCTACTTCCAATCTTGCCTTCTTCTGGAGGGAATGACTTTCTTCAATTGCAACATGTTGAAGCAGAACTCGCCTGCCATCCAAACACAGCTCCACCAGACTTCCCTTCTGCTGCCAGTAATATCAACATCTCCCAAAAACTCAAGCTCTGAACTTTAGACTCATCTTCAGTTCTTCTCTCTCCTACTCTCTCCACAGTCAGAGAGTCCTGGAGACGAATGTTCCAAAATGCTTCTCCACAAGTTCCAGACTTTGTATTCCCACCAACCACCTAACTCTGGCCTCTTGGTTCTCACCCATGTGATGGCAAAGGGGTCCCAGAGTCACACCATCCATCACCTGGGAATCCTAGCAAGCAATCACACACACACCCCATCCCAGTTACTCCTTTATCGATATCAGCTGTCAGATCTTCTGTTCGGCTGAAAGGGTTCCCTTCCCAGGAGTTTTTGCAACTTAACAAGGAGACAGCATGAAAGGAAGCAAGGGTTAATGGTGAAGTTTCAGGTATCAGCTGGTAGGTGAAGTGAAATGTTTTGGGCAGGGATGTAGAGCTTTACTCCTGCATCCAAAAACACGCCCATGAGCCATGATTGTTGTTAATAAAAGAATGTCATTGAGCACAAGTAGCCACCTACCTCCCCTCAACTGGGGACAGAACAAGAAGTACCTGCAGTGAGCAGGATCCAGAATAGACTGCAGATGATGGAGTGGAAAATTGAAAGACTGCCTTAAAGATCTCAGCAGAATAAAGGAAAGGTTCCTCCCTGTCCTTCCCATCTCAGACCCTTCTCCCACACTCCAAGGGACAGGCTGTGTCGGAGTCACTTGGTCTAAAAAGACAAGGAAGACTGCTAAGGCCTTGGTCGTTGTATGCTCCCCTCCTCGACACCAGCCCTGAAGAGAATAGACCCTTTTTCCATAGGTCCAGCTCACTCCCAGGAGTAGCTTATGGAGGAAAGGGAGGCAGCTTCTAGATCCAGCAGCTTCTCCCTTCTCTGTCTGTCCCACTTCCCTACTGAAGCCCAGAGGAGGGGACCACTTTGTTCCTTCTCCATAATTGTAGCCCAGGGCTTTTGGGGCCCAAGGAGGGGGAGACTGTGGTGGGGGGTGAGGGAATAGAGAAAGAGGAAGGGAGGAAGACTTGCACAGCTGAGGGGGCTGGCCCTTTGGCATCCTGGGGGAGTCTTCCTCCTTAATTGCTTGAGTTCTACAGCTGTCATCGCTAACAAGAAATTAAAAAATGCCCTGACCCCTGCCCCTGTGGCTCCCAAGTGCTCTCTCAGCACGTTGCCCTCGAAAGAGCACCCAGCCACAGACCCTGCAGAGACTCAGGGACGCCTCAGGCTGACCACTCCCAGCCTCCATGGGAGGAGGCTGGGGGGGGGGTGGTTGGCCCCAGCTTCTCTACTCCTCATGCTACCATTGGGCTCTGGATCCTCCTGATTTCATATATCCTGCCTGAGAATCCCCACAGCTCTTCTGGGACTTGTCATACCTCCCAGATTTAGGGTTTAGGAAATAGAGTCCTCGGAAGTACAAATGGAAGATCTACACTCAGCTGCCCCGCCCTTGGGAGAGAGTGGTTTTTCCCCTTAACAAACCGCTCCCCTCAAGAAATTATGTAAAATGGAGGGCATTGAAGAGGGGATGGGTCAGAAACTACAGCAAGAAGAATCTGGGTTATCACAGGGAAGAACTTTCAGGAGGTCTCTCTCTCACAGCATTGGAGAGGACCTCTCCTCTCTGTAAGGAAAAGGAACTTCTGCTTAGCATCATTTGCAGGAGTCTGGAGCCCTGCTGGCCTCCCCAGCCTCCTCTCCCTCCACCTGTGCCTGAAACTCCAGGCCAGGTACCCACTGACTTGCTCTCGTAATGGACAAATTTAAAGTTATCAGCATAACTCTTCCCCACCCCATCCCCTCCTCTCCTAAAGACCACCCAATGTTCCAAAGCAAAGTACTGTGTCATGTGTTCCCTTCCCATTTTCCTTGTGCATTTTCTCAAAGTTCTACAGAGTATGGTGCCTCGGGTTAAATGGTGGCATCATACACCCAGAATAGAGGCCGTTTCTCCTAAACTAATTCTAATTCTTTCACTTTAGATAATACCACAATGAACATCTTTGCTCACATAGTCAAATGAATAATATTCCTGAATACATTGTCTGTTGTTTTTTCAAACTTGTATAGATACTATGGAAATTAATAATAATCTTATTTCGAATGATTCTTAATGTCATCATAGCTTATTGCCTGCACATATTTTTCTCAAATGAGGGATATTTGTTCTACAACCACTTTCTTTTGGAGTTCTGTGACTTATTTAATGTCCAAATAGGGTTTTCAAGCTCAACCAGTTGCTGTTGAGTCAACTCTGACTCATGGCGACCCTCTGCGTGTGGAGTGGAACTGTGCACTGTAGGGTTTCCACAGGCTGATATTTCAGTAGATTGTCAGGCCTTTCTTCCCAGGTACCTCCAGGTGGGTTTGTTGAACCTCCAACCTTTGGTTAGCAGCCGTGTGTTAACCTGTTACCCTTACCTACAAGGGGCTCCTTTCAAGCTCGGAATAATTGGGAATCTCCACATAAAGATAACGGCCTGCTGTTGCCCATATGTGTTAGTATTCTGTCCTGGCAAATCTTGTGTAAGGACATTTTTACACATGTCAGGATCCCTTGAAATCAGAAGATAAATGAAGCTGGTAGCAGCAATGTAAATACATAGGAGAGCACAGGAACCTGCCTAGGGAGGTGTCACCAGCTCTCTTCACCTGTGACTAGGGGTTACCTTGGAGCAAAGGAAAGAGCATTATGCACGTTTACACCCTGTCCGCACTCTCCCCAAGGCTGCTGGAAGAGCTTGACTCAGGCTGAGTTGACATAAGTCAGCCTTATGTAAGTCTTCCCCCATAATGACTTTAGAAGGGACAAAGAGAAACGTAAATAGCAGGGATTATGGGTGTGCATTTAATTTGGGGTACCTGATATTGCAGGACTGCTATAAAAATAATTTAAGCAGACTCAAAATTAACCTTGGTCAGGACGCCTACTATGCACCCAGCCCTGTGGAGGGGTTGTCAGATAATTAAACGAAGTTATGAGATGGTCCCTGTCTTAATGAAGCTTATAATCAAGTTGTGGAAAAGAGCTCTAGATTCCACCAAAGCAGGCTGCCATCCACCTCCCACTCAGATGAGCCCGGGGTTCAGGCCACTGTTTGCTTGCTCATTATACCCGCCCCCCACCTCCCTACTCACACAAGCCCCATTTCCCCATAGCCAAGCCTTCTACTCACACTGTCCCCAGCTTGTCCCCACCAAGGAGTAACCCTCTGCACGTTTGGAGCATTCCTTTGCAACTCACTGATATTCACAGCTCTGCCAATGTCAAAAGGTGTCCCCCTCCCCCAGTTCCCTTCTTTGCTCCCCAATGTCTTTGGGGCCTCCAGTGTTCATGACTTCCACAGCCCTCCTTCCCAAACATAATCCAGGGGACGTGCAGAGTGGGGGTGGGGAGGCTGAGGGCCAGCCTACCGGACAGACGCCACCATCTGCATGTTCTCAGCCATCAGTCCTCCTCCAACACCCATCCCAGAGCTGGGAGGGGGGTGGACTGCTGAATCAGGATATTCCTCACATTCCCTCCCTTCTCCCTGCCACTCTGAATGCCACAAACCCTGCCTCTGAGTGACTGACCTCAGTGGAGTAGCTGCTCCTGCCCCCTGACCTCCAGCCCAAGACCAGCCCTCTTCCCAATACCCCCTTGAGGGGGTACTGCAGAAAGGAGGCTGTGCTGTGCCACTCACTCTCCTGTGGGGCCCTGCTAGGAGAGAGGGGTGGGGTGCCATGATGCCTCCAGCATGATTCTTGACTCCCTCCCTCATCCCTTGCTCCCTCTCCCTCATCCAGCCTCACTCATCAGGAAAAGACAGCAAAGGTGGTAGGGTAGCAGGTGCAGACCTTCCCTCCCACTCCCCACACACACACACACACATATGCATGCAGCCAGCCGGATACCACATGGGACACAGTCACCCTTTAGTGCAACACCTGGAGGGCTTTCAGGATGCAGAGACAAGACTAGAGGGAAAAACTTTCCCAAGAAAGACTCCCAACCCCAAGGATCCCTTAGTCTGAAGGAAGAGCCTGCCCTGTCCTCGGGGAGTTTCCTATCCTGATATGTGGGAGGCCCCAAAGCATTGTGGACAAGGGAGAAGGGGGCAGTTCTCTCTCATAGACACAGGAACACGTAAAGCAAGTTCAAGGCCAGAGCTATGTAGTGAGCCCTGGAAGGGGTATGGTAAGCATGGGAATAATCAGCAGGTGAACTGGTCTAAACAGGAAAGGAAGACTTCCTGGAGGAGGAGAGCTTGGGGGACAGAGAATCTTCCTGGAGGCTCAGAGGTGGGCAAGACAGAGGACAAGGCAAGTGGGTTGGCCCAAGACCTTCAATGAGAATTGGATAGAGAGTAGGTGTCCCAGGTTCAATCCCAGGCTCTGTCCCTGGCTGTGACTTGGTCTTCCTGGGTGACTGCAGCCAAGATCCTTCTCCTCTCAGGCCACAGACCCCTCCTCAGCATGATGTGAGACTTGGCTACAGGACTCCTAGTGTAACTCCCAGCAGAGCGGGCAATCTGTGTAGTCATACAAGGCTCCATGTTTGATATGGTGCTTGGTTTAATGCTGAACTATCACTGTCTTGAAATTCTTAATTTTTGAACAAGGGACCCGCATTTCCGTTTTGCACTGGGCCCTGCAAATTACATAGCTAGTTCTGCCTCTCACTCAGGAGGTCTATTTTCTATCCTGTATCTTCTCCTCCGGAGAAGTCCTTCTCCTGAGAGGCTTGGCTCCCAGATCCTTGCTGTCCACCCCCCCCCCCCCCCCGCCACACACACACACACACATGCATGCAGCCAGCCGGATTTCCTCCCTAGGCGCTGCCTCTGTGCAGGCGGAGCCACCCTCCCTGAGGCTGCAGCGGATCCCTCACTCCAGCTCACACAGGCCTCCAGCCTGACCCTTGGCAGCCCATAGCGGCCCACTCAGCCCACAAATGGCCTCATCCCTTGGAGGGCCCAGCAGGACCATTTCACAACTGTGTGCGCTCAATGGAGCCTGTTCTTGGAAAGCTGGGGACAGGACAGCTCAGTCCTGAGTATGGGAGAGGCCATGGCCTCTGGTGTCTACCCTTGAACAATAAACAACTGCATGCCTGCTTGTGTAGGAGAGGCAGTGAGGACAGGTTTAACCAGGGCTCTGTGGCTCAGGGGGAGACAAGAACTCCCCAAGTACTAACTTGGGAAGGATTCCCCAATCTGATGGGGGGGTGCATGATTGCTCTTCACTGGAAGAGGCTGGGATTTGGGACAGGGGGAATATGGTATGGCAGGGAGGACCTTATAGGCCAGCAGCCTGAGAGGTCTTGGAGGGCAGGGCCTGGACCTCCCTCACCGTTGGGTCCCAGAGCCTCTCACAGTGCCTGGCCCATGAGCACACCATATGGGTTTTGGAGGTGAGCCACACAAAATTAAAGCTAAGTGGTAGCAGTATGATCTGTCCCTTCCACAGAAGGTAGCTGGTCATCTGAGACATGACACAAATGCAAGAAAGAAGCCCAGACCACAGAAGGGTCCAATTTGCTGGGTCTGGTAGCATAGTGCCTAAGGCACTGACTGCTAACCAGAAGGCTGGTGGTTCAAACCAACCAGCCACTCCTCGGAAGGAAGATGGGGCAATCTACTTCCATCTTGATACTGTCTCGGAAACCCAAGGAGGGGTCGCCATGAGTCGGGTCCAACTTGACGGCACATAACAACAACACAGTATGTCCTGGTGTCCCTGGGTGGTATAAATGGTTAAGTGCTTAGCTATTAACCAAAAAGTTGGTGGTTTAAGTTCACTCAGGAGTACCTCAGAAGAAAGGCCTGGCAATCTACCTCCAAAAAATTAGCCATTGAAAACCCTATGGAGCTTAGTTATATTCTGATGCATAAGTAGGAATCAACTCAATGGCAACTGGTTGCCACTGGTCACCCTATGTCCTGAAAGCACTAAGAATAGTAGAATCTAAGTAAGGCAGGCATTCTCTGTGAAGACTTTCTGGTTCAGAAGCAGTTTGAAAGGTCTTTTTTTTCTTTATTTTATTTTAATAGACTTTATTTCTCAGAACAGTTTTAGATTTATAAAAAAAGTGTACAAAAAGTACAGGCTTCCCATACATCCCATTCCCCTCACCCCCCATTTCTAGAGAGTTTCTAGAGAGTCTAGTAGTGGAGTTGCTTCTCTACTACTAACATCTAGCATCCCTGCATTATGTTTGTTACAATTGATGAACCAATATCGATACGTTGTGATAAACTAAGGAACTCTGGTGGCACAGTGGTTAAGCACTTGGCTGCTAACTGCAAAGTCAGCAGTTTGAGCTCACTAGCTGCTCCATAGGAGAAAGATGTGGCAGTCTGCTTCCATAAAGATTTACAGACTTAGAAATCTATAGGGCAGTTCTAGCTGTCCTACAGGGTTGAGATAAGTAGGAATTGACTCAACGGCAGTGTGTTTTTTGTGATTAAGTAAATTCCATAGTTTATGTGAGGGTTTACTCTGTGTTGTACAGTTCAATGTGTCTTGATAAATCCATAATGTCATGTGTCCATCATGACAGTATCACACAGAATAGTTTCACTGCCCTACAAATGCCTTGTGCTCTGCCTATTCATTCCCTTTTGAAAGAAAGGGAAAGAGTGGTTTTGGACAGAACAGGGCTTAGAGAGTCCAAGGCAGAAGGAACATCCTCTACAAAGGCCCAGAAGTTCTGGGAAATACAGAGTGGGTGAGATGGGGTTGCTGAGAGAGGGGGAGGAGCCTCCACCTCTCCCTGCTGATCCGAAGAGAGGAGCCTCTGGAGAGGGTCAGGACCAATCCCCCTTTGATGTGCCAATCTCAATAGCTGAGGCCTGGATGCTCCTAACAGGGGGGCCAGGAGGGGGCTACTGGAAGAAGGGGCTTTCTACAGTAACTGGCATGGCGCAGGTGCTCAATGTCTTAATGAATGAATTGATTGAGTGATTGACTGACTGATAGGGATAATGAGTCAGAGCCCACAGGTTGCTGAGAGGATGGCAAATTTAACCTTTGAGCTCAGCACCCTCCTGATACCTCCCTGAGGGTTATAGGTACCATGTAGATTTCACATATGTTATAGTTTGCTCCAAGCTGCCTCCTTGTCTTTTCTATCTCCTCTGCCTGTAGCCACTTGTGTTCTCAGAGACTACAGCCTCTATAACAACAATAAAAAATTTAAAAAAATAGTTGCTGTCTATTTGATTCTAACTCATGGTGACCCTATGTGTGTCACAGTATAACTGTGCTCCATAGGATTTTCAGTGGCTGATTTTTCTTGAAGAAGACAACCAGGGCTTCCATCCAAGGTGCCTCGGGGTAGACTTGAACCTCCAATACAAGACTAAAAAAGCAAAAAGGACAATCTCAAAGGATGTTCATGTACATGTGAGAACAACAGTAACAACGATAACTAACATCTAATGTCTTTTTCCTGATTTTATTAAATTTTTATTGTGATTTGGGTGAAAGTTTACAGAGTAAATTCATTTTCCACACAGCAATTCATACACATTTTGTTTCGTGACATTGACTGCAGTTCCACACATGTAACAGCTCTCTTCCTGCTTCCTCCCTGTACTTACCTGTGTCCTACCCTCCCATACACGCCCACCCCCTGAGCTGCCTCCCTGTGCACACTCTGCCCTTCTGTTCTCCCATAATTGATCGCTCTGAGTGTATCTACCTGGTGTAAATGTTCACCCTATATACCTGCCTATTGTTTGGCTGGAAGCCACAGGAGTGAGTTCAATTCCAGACCTGAAGAGTAACTAGGGGCCACAGTCATGGGGGTATCACGAGGTTCTATCAGACCAGTAAACCTGGTCTTTTTTTTTTTCATGAATTTTTGTTCCACACTGTTCTCCCACTCTATCCAGGGTATCCTGCACTGATCTCTTTCTGAATGGTTGACAGTGGTAGCTGGCCATGTAATTCTTCTGGTCTCATGGCCATATAAGCTGAGGTTCACATAGTTAACTAGTCCCTTGGACTAACTGTTTTCATGTGTCTTTGGTTTTTTTCATTCTTCTTTGCTCTGGATGAGGAGAGACCAATTGTTGCATATAGCTGGCCACCTGCAAGTTTTTAAGATCCCAGTCACTACTCCCCAAAGTAGGATGTAGAACAACAATGTGTCTGTGCAGTATGTTATGCCAATTGAACTTCAACATCTAATGATCATTCATTAATGATCATTTGATAACCGGCATTATACCGATTACTGTACATATCTAATCTCATAAATCTCAGAACAGCCCTTCCAAGTAAACACTACTAGATGCAGAAAAAATATGTATCCAAGAGAAATGTTGATAGAAATGTTTTTAATTTTATTTTGTTCTAGAACACACATTTTTCACATTTTAACATTTCTGAAATCACGATGGCCTTGCAATTGATAGCAAAAAGGCACTGTGTCGTAGTTTAATCAGCAGTGTTCTTTCTTCTTGGTAGGAGTCTCTGGATGGCACAAATGGCTAAGTGTTTAACTACTAACCAAAAGGTTGGTGGTTTGAACCTACCCAGTAGATGCCATGGAAGAAAGATCTGGTGATCTGATTCCAAAAGGTCATAACTTTCAAAACCCTATGGAGCAGTTCTACCCTGCACTCATGAGGTTAACATTAGTTAGAATCAACTTGACAGCAATTGATTTTGTTTTTTTCTTTTTTGTTTTTCTTCTTGGTGGTATGTAAGTTAATGGTGCATCTTGGTCTGGAAGAAATACAGTTGGTTATGTATGTGGTCTATACAGCTGACCACCAGCTCCTTTCAATCAACAGTTGATGACATAAGGTGTGTGGTTCTCTGTTTCCAAGTCTGTTTTCTAGGGGGTGCAGCCTGGGAGCTGCCTGAGGACAGAGTTGTCTTTTCTCCCCAGAGCTCCCAGCAGCTTCCGGCCCAGCACCCACAGCTGGGGAGACTTAGTAGACAGGTGGGTGGAGGACAGGCACAGAGAAACTTGGGCCTCCCAACAAAGCCCTTTTTATGTACCACAGAAGGCAAAGGCCTCGAGAAGCTGCTCTCTCCAACCCCAGGAAGGAATGGAGGTAAAAGGGAAGGAACGGGATTACTCCACACACACCAGGAGCCTCTGGGCCAATGGAAACAACGAAGACCGGCACTTGGCCATGGGACCAGGAGCCGAATGCAAATGCGTAGCAAACACTGGCCCCTGCCTCTTCCAGCACTTGTTATGCTTACCTGCCAAACTGTGTTCCCCTTAGCTTTTCCCTCTGCCCTCCTGCTGGCCCACAAGGGGAGGCAAGACAGAGCCAAGAAGTGATCAGCCCCATTGTAGAACTGGAGAAATTGAGGCCCCAAGGGCTCCGCCTGGCTCCTGGGCCCTCACTGCTCTGTTCCAGCAGGAACCTCAAGCTTAGTGCCCATGCCTGCCCTCTAGGCACCCCTCAATGGGGGATCTCCGAGTGGCAAGGAGTAAGGGAAAGGAAGAAGTGTCCTTGCCAGGGACTCTCCCACTTGGTCAGAATATTGCCACAACCTCCTCCTCCTTTCCCTGTACTCCTCGCCTTAGAGGCTTGACTTCTCCCTTCCATATTTCCCAGAAGCTCCCTGGTCCCAGTTGCCCATTGACCACTCTCCCAGGTGCCGGAACCCTGTCTGGCCCTTGGAGGAGAGGGACAGAGACCATCACTGTCCCCTCCCTACCAGACCTGGAGGTGGAGGGCTGGGAATCTGCAGAGGGGTTGGTGGGGTGGATTAGGGTCTTTAATGAGGACCAGGGACTTAAGGGGTTAAAGAATGGGGCTTTCATCCTGGCCTGGTGGGGGAGGGGAGGCCAGGGTCCCATGCTGGGCTTCCCAGACCCACTCTCTCAACATCTCCTCTCCACTCCCCTGCCCTTTGGAGGCTCCTGCTGGGGTGTGGGTGGGAGGCCAAAATAATGGCTGCTCCTCCTTTTTGTGACCCACCAGGACTTTGCAGCCAAGGGCCACCAGAACCACATCTTCCTCATTGCTAAAGGACCGGAAAGACAGCCATAGACCATGTGCTCCTGCAGACTGCACATAGTTTTCAAGATGTCTTCCCTTGTCTCCTGGCTTCCTGACTGTGAGCCCCAGACACCATCAGAGGACTCTGGTGGGAGGGAGAGCACAAGGGAAGCAGGCACAGGAATGCCGCCTGTGACTGGGGATGACACTGAGCCCAGCTCCACCTACCTCTACCTGAATATGTACAAGTGAAAGAGGTGAAGAAGGATCATATCAGAGTTTAAGGAAGGACCTGAGGACTCAAGGCCCAAAACTGAAGCTGGAACTTGGGAATTGGACCTGAGCAGACAATGACTCCAGATTTCTCAGGGAGAACACTGATACCTCAGAATGAGGAGGTAAGACCCACTTACAAAGGCAGGACTCCAGGAGAGAGTCTTAAGCTCAAGAATCTCAGAAATGGACTTCCAGTAAGATGGAGGAATAGGCAGACAAGCAACACAGACCCTCTTCAACAAAGAAAAGAAAAACCAATTGACAGAGATACAGAAGATAATCCTGGAGCCCTGAGCTTTGAAAGGAACTTTTTGAAAAGAACTAAAGAAATGGATTAGGCACCAACTAGTGGAAAAACCTGAAGGAAAACAGTGAGTACAGAGATGGTTGGAGCTCCATACTGTCAGCTACTCTGACAGGACCAACAGCCTGAATATTTCCAAGTGGTGTTGGGACCTGAGAATTGACCTAAATAAAGATCAGCCCTGGTCACCAAGGGCTGCAGGGATGATTGAGCTGGTGGCCTATGACTAGGAAGGAAACAGCAAGGAGAGAGACCACCTGAGGTGTTGACTTTCCGCTGTTCAGAGGGTGCAGCCATTTTTATTATTTACATGCAGCAGCCATTTTGGATATTTAAAGTGACCAAGGGTGCAGCCATTTTGAATCTTTACAAGTGGCAACCATTTTGAATTTTAAGGTGACAGCATTCTCATTCGGATTCCAGGGACCTAAGAATAGGTTCTGTTTGCCAAGGTCGGCAAGAACATACAAGAGGCTGACAACAGGAAAGGAGACAGGTGGTAAATGTATAAATGCTGTCAACGAGTGAACAGAGGAGCACAGCACAGTACCTTGCTTGCATAGATAACATACAAAGAAAACAAAAATCGTGGACAAGTCACTCCAACGTGCAATCACTAATTAACTATAAACACAAAAACGTCACAATGCCTCAGAGACAACAGAGCATCACAGTCCACACAAAGAAGCAAGATAAAGCAGGAGAAACAAGGGACCAGGATACAGACCCAAAATACATCTCTGAGGAAGAAGCAGCATTGGAACTCCCTGATAAGGAATTCAAAAGAATTATATTTAGGTATTTTCAAAGGATTGAGAGACAGATGAAGGAAAACACAGACAAAACCCTAGAAGAATTTCAAAAGAAAATATAAGAACAAAATGACGAAATAAATGAAAAATTAGAAATGATTCAAAACCTACAGGTAGAAATCTAGAAGATAAATACTAAACTTTCAGAAATAGATAACACATTGAAAGGGCAAAGGAGTAGAACTGATGCAACGGAAGACAGAATTAATGAGATTGAAGACAAATGCTTGAACACATCTTTGGAAAGGGATCAATCAGAAAAAAGATCAAAACAAAATGAAGAAAGCCGAAGGTTCATGTGGGATACCATCAAAAGGAATAACCTACATGTCATTGGAATTTCAGAACAGGAAGAGAAAAATAAAACCACTGAGAAAATTGTCCAAGATTTGTTCCCTGAAAGATGAGAATATATCCATTCACGAAGTCCAGTGAACCCCAAACAGGATAGACCCCCCCAAAAAAACTCACCAAGACATATTATCAAACTCACCAAAATCAAAGACAAAGAAAGAATCATGAGAGCAGCACGGAAAAAACGAAAAGTTATCTACAAGGGGCAACCAATAAGACTAAGCTCAGATTTCTCGACAGAAACCATGCAGGCAAGAAGACAATGGGATGGTATATATAAAGCCCTGAAAGAGAAAAATTTCCAACCAAGAATCATGTACCCAGCAAAATTGTCCCTCAAATACGATGCTGAAATTAGGACATTTCCAAATAAGCAGAAATTAAGGGAATTTGTTAAAACCAGACCAACCTTACAAGAGATGCTAAAGGGAGTCCTTTGGACAAAGAAGCAACAACAGCCAACAACAACTGACCATTAACACACATGATGATATAACCCAGAAACCAACCAGCTATAGAAGTATCTAAAGTAAATAAGCCTATAAGATTGTAAACAGTGAACCAGAGACATCAATTGACGAATGAGGACAACTACAAACCAAAAAGAGGGAAAAAACTGTGCATTACAGAACTTCTAGATGGTAAGGATGTCAAGACAACTACAAGATAGAATGGACTGTTCTAAACTTGGGAAGAAAATTATAAATCACAGGGTAATCTCAAAGAAAAATGATAAACCTTCACATCAAAATAAAAAGAGGACCAGTACAAATATTTAGCAAATATTAAAACAATAGCAACAAAGGAAGTGATAACATGATCCATAAACAAAACGAGCTTAGCTTAGAAAAGTATATGGAACAAAGAAATCGACACCACAAAAAAGCACATAACAAAAATGACAGAAACAAATTCATACTCATTGATAATTACATATCTGGCAAAGGACTTATCTCTAAGATTTATAGAAAACTCCTGCAGTGTAGTAAATTACTTAGTATGGCTTTTCTACCCATAAATCATTGTAAACTCAGTGGTGGAATGAGCAACTGAAGAGCTCCTCATTGTAAATGTTATCCACCTGGGTTATTTCTGTTGGGTGTGGCACAATGCAATGTTATGGGAGGTTCACTTTCAGGTGCTTAGAATTCTGTTGTTATGATTGGTTGGTTTGGCCACTCTGCCAAGCTCAAAAGGAGGCCTCCTAGAGGCAGAACTCTCTTTTTGATTTTGAGGCAGAACTCTCTTTTTGATTGCTGGTTGAAGAAGATGTGCTGCTGAAAGAGACACGCGCTGCTGGGAAAGAGACGCAAGAGACACGCATTGCTGAGTGAGACACCGAGGGACACGAACTGCTGGGAGAGAGACTGTGAGACTGTTGGCTGAGGGACGTTGGGCTGGGAGAGAGACTGTGTGTTCTTCCTGAACTTGAATTGTAGCCTGGTGCTTCCCTAATAAACCCCATAATCTGTGAGTTCTGTGTGGCCACAGCAGTGAATTATCAAACCCAGGAGAGAGGTGGCGGGTGCTTTGGGAGGAACGGTTGGTGAAAGGGCTGGAGGGAGGCAGCATGTCTGGCCTCGCAGGAATAGGCCTTGGGCTACTGATGGTGATTCTGCCTTCCTCTTGTGGGGTTCTAGGAGGTCAGAATATGTGGCCTCCTTGCCCTTTTTGCAACCCCAATGCCTCAACAGCAAAGGAATTAACAATCTGATTGAAAAATGGATAGAAGACATGAATAGACACTTCACCAAGGAGGATATTCAGGTGGCCAGCTAATACATGAAGAGATGCTCACAGTCATTGACCATCAGAGAGATGTAAATCAAAACAACAATGAGATACTGTCTCACCCCAGCACTGATGGCAAGATTCAACAAGACAGAAAATAACAAATGCTGGTGGGGATGTGGAGAGATTGGGAGTCTCATACACTGCTGGTGGGACTGTGAAGTGATACAACCACTGTGGAAAGGAGTCTGGCGATTCCTTAGAAAGCTGGAACTGGAGATACCATTTGACCCAGCAATCCCATTACTAGGTATATACCCTACAGAAGTGAGAGCCAGGACAGGAACAGATATATGCACACTCATGTTCATCGTAGCACTATTTACAGTAGCAAAAAGATGGAAACAACCTACATGCCCGCAATGGAAGAGTACATGACCAAACTATGATACATACACATACTGGAATGCTATGCAGTACTAAAGAATGTTGTTGTTGTTGTTATGTGCCATCGAGTCGGACCCAACTCATAGCGACCCCTCCTTGGGTTTCTGAGGCAGTATCACTATGGAAGTAGATTGCCCCATCTTCCTTCCAAGGAGTGGCTGGTGGGTTTGAACCGCCAGCCTTCTGGTTAGCAGTCAAGTGCCTTTAGCCACTATACTACCAGAGCTCCCAAAGAATAATGTAGAGTCTGCAAAACATCACGTAATGTGGACGAACTTGGAGGACATTATGCTGAGTGAAATAAGTCAATCACAGAAGGAAAAATATAGTATTAGTTCATTGTTGTGGAGGGTCAAGAAAAGGTTTATATATGGAGGGAAACTTTCTTTGTTGGTTGCTAAGAGTGGGAGGGGAGAGGAGGTGCAGTGTAGTAAATTACTTAGTGTGGCTTTTCTACCCATAAGTCTTTGTAAACTCCAAGGTGGGATTTGCTATGAGCAACTGAAGAGCTCCTCATTGTAAATGTTATCCACCTGGAGTATTTCTGTCGGGAGTGGTACAAAACAATGTTCTGGGAAGTTCCCACTCTCTCTCAGGTGCTTAGAGTTCTAATGCTAAGATTGGCTAGTTTGACCACTCTGCCGGGCTCAAAAGTAGGCCTCCTAGAGGCAGAACTCTCTCTGACTGCTGCTGAGGAAGGACTCGCTCCTGCGAGAGACGTGCTGCTGAAAGAGACATGTGCTGCTGAGAAAGAGACTCAAGAGACATGCATTGCTAAGTGAGACACCAAGGGGCATGCACTGTTGGGAGAGAGACTGTGAGAGACTTTTGGCCGAGAGACGGTGGGCTGGGAGAGAGATTGAGTGTGTTCCTGACTTGAATTATAGCCTGGTGCTTCCCTAATAAACCCCATAATCTGTGAGTTCT